>NC_092415.1:156345436-156651397 GCF_040894005.1 Engystomops pustulosus | reverse complement strand
CCCAACCCCCTGCTCTCTGCCTCCTATCTCTGCCTATGTAATCTAGCAGCAGCAGGAGGTGCAGGGGGAGGAGAGACCTGCTCTTTTCATTGTAACAGCATTTGAAGCCATAGCAATGAGGGGCTCTGGAAACGCCCACCAGAACCCTTCAGACTCATTAGCATCATTTAAAAAGGAATAAGAAGGAAGGAGGCCGTGGATAACAAATATAAGGCAATTACCGCAGTTAGGGTTCCTGGTTTATCATGCTTTATGTTGATGTTCGATTTTTTAATAACTGAGCAGTCAAAGAAAATATGAGATGATTATGACCGCAATCACCTATCACCTATTCTCTCTATCTAGTTAGGACTTTCATATGGGCTTCTGTTAGGCTACATTCACACAAACGTATGGCCCGGCAGGCATATGTTAGCCGCGATGGAGAGGAGGAGTGGTGACCCTTCTTCTCTCCATAGCGATGCATGTGCAACATCCCCACCGGGGCCTAGCCTTTTCTTGTGACCTGGAGGCAGCCGGGGCCCAGAATACCGGAGTGGCTGGCTATTGCAGCCTAGAGCACGCTGTGGTCACGGTGGTTGCTATGTGACCGGAGGGCTGACCTACGACCTAGCAGGTCTCCAGCAGGTGGTGTGTGCAAGAAATATGGAGGGAAAGTATGATGCAGTGGTTTCTCCCTGGGGCAACCCATGAGTGTCTGTAGGATGAGTCTCTGGGTAATGGATGGGGATGCCTGTGGTGGTAAGCAGCAGTATCCAGGGATCAGACGGCGGTAATGTTGTGCAAATCAACTTATAGTTCTTTATTCAACAGCAGGCAATGGCCAAACGATAACACATCAAATTCGGATTACTGGAATTTTCATGGATAGGGATCTGCAGGAATGGTGCACCAACCTGATGGTAGATGCAGGCTATGATAGTTGAGGTGGAGCTTTTTCCAAATTGTGGAAGCTACAGCTCTATCAGTTCCTGTGATTAGTATCTGCGGCAGCACTGAAAGTGTGCTGCACACACTGGGGCAGATTTATCAGGCTGTCTGAAAGTCAGAATATCCCTAGTTGCCCGTAGCAACCAATTACAGCTCAGCTTTCATTTTACCAGTGCTCATGAATATTTTAATAGGGAGCTGTGCCATGGGCAACTAAGCACATTCTGACTTTCAGACAGCTTGATAAATCTGCCCCACTGTCTCTCTCTTCACTCTGACTCTACAGTCTGAACCAAGACCAGGCAAGACCATGTTCTCTCACGGAGGAGGAGTTTTTTATACTCCCCCTGGTCAGGTGGTAGCACCGCTCCAATCACACTCGAGCTAACAATACAGCCACATCATTGGATAATTACTTACACCACTCTGACTGTTTCCAGGCTGTATCTACAGCAGCAATTACATGATACTCATATTCCAGAACCTTCAATCTCCCTAACAGCTCTTGACCTGAGGAGGGTGCTATTCGCAACTTCCAGCCTACCTATGCGTTGGCAGGGGTGTTGCACACGGCACACTCTGCCGTAACAGAGGGAAAGATAGGGCATGTCCTATCTTTTCTCCATGTACAGAGCAGAAAGGTGCTGCACTTGTGCGGCACCGTAAGGATCCGTGCTCCCGCTGCCGGCCTATGGGGGATGTATGTATGGCGGCTGTATATATGCCCCCCCTAGGGTCGTGTGAATATAGGTCTCTAAGGTTTGTAATATGCGTGACTAATGGTTGTGTGTGTGAAATCTCTCTTAAATAACATGGCATGAGACCAGGAGATATTTGGTGTAGCCTTTGAGCTTGGAATCAAGCCCTGCCACCTGTATGGATGATTTCAGTTTTAGGGGCTTTAGAAATGTCAATTTAGGGATTGCCCCAAGATGTTGCAAAGGTCCATTGTTCTGCACTGACAAAGAGGAAGAACGGCATAAGCCTCCATACAGATTAACAACGCCTAACAGAAATAGGTTTAAAAAGGCTGCGAAAAGAAACATGTTTTTCCAATAAACATGGTGCGTGTAAACTGTGTAGAATTATAATTTTTTTTGATATGTAGTAATGTCATTATTATGTTTTATAAGAGAAAGCAATAATATTGAGCATGTATTATTCTTTCTTATGTTAAGTATTCTGCTTCATTTACAGTGTGTTTCTCATTTTTACCAAGTGCAAATTGGTGTCGACACCGGCATTTTTCAGTTACACTTTGGAAAAATATATGCGTATAATCAGTTAAAACATGAAGTAATTAGCGCTGCCATGGTTACCATTCCAATTCCTGTAAAAGGCTGCTGTATTTATGGTCTTGTATTTTCTTTATAATAGGTTCTATAAACGTTGGGTGACAGATTACATTTGGAATATCACTGCACTATTATGGCGCAAGTTTGAGGTGGACAGTGCATTTATCAATTGCACTATATTATTTAGATTATGTTGTTTCTTTCTGTTTTAAAGGGTACTTTCTTTTGACAAAGAATTTGCTTAGGTTAATCGACGTTTGACACAAATTTATATTATTTGGCCTGCTTAATCCAAAGAAGGCAGGCTGTACGAAGAAGGCAGGCTTAATTATTTGGCCTGCCTTCTTCGTACATCCCTCAATTTTAAGCCAATGGCATCCATAGAAATGTGCACAAAACTTTCTCCATGGCGTATCCAGACTCTTTCATGTCTGTGTTATTTGCTCAGTAAGAACCTGGGACGTGTACTTCAAAACTAACACTTTATTTCATCAATAATTTAAAATAACCCAAAAAACAAACTAAGTGAGCAATTGCTAGAACCAAAAAGGAGCAACTAAAGTCTTACAACATTATATAGCGTACCTACCCTCTTATACAAGCTCATTAAGGGACGACGTGTCCCTTACTGAGATTCTCCAGCCCTCCAGCAGTTCTCTGTGCTGCACTTTCAGTTCCTGTACACAAGACTAACAGAGTATTTGAAGTCTCCTAGGAAACAGAGGATGTGTCCATGTGTGAACACCACCAGGCTCTCAGTTGTGGGGACACCTAGGGGGAGTTCGGCACTCAATTCCCCTTGTCCCTCTCAAATGTAGTGATCTAGAACCTAGTTGGCTCTGCATACAAGTTTACACACTGTTTTTGTTTTCCGTTTTGCACGTCTCCCTCTGATGATTCTATGAATGACTTGAAACGCATCAGGGTGATGTACCTATAAATGTTAGCCAAAGTTTCTGGGCTGCAGTTATCAGGGCAGGAGCTTTATGGGATTGCTAGTTATAAGCAGGAAACACCACCACCAATTGAATCGTCCACCCCATAGTCTCTTTATACGCCCTAGATCATAACAACCATCCATTAGGGCATACAGTTAAGCCTTATCTTTTTTCATTTTTGATGATTGGCTTAACCTTATCAATTAGATATGGTAATTTCTAGTGTAACCTGTTTTTACTATGTATATTCTATTACAACTGTGCTCTAGTTGTGGCAGACATTTGTGTGTTGTTTTTGGTTTTAGCAATTGCTCACTGTGTTTGTCTAGTTGGTTTTTTTAAACTATTGAGGAAATAAAGTGATTTTAGACTGCACATCCTATGATGCTATTGTTCACAATTATATGCAGTGTCATAAAATTGGTTATCTCTTTATTCTTGCTCTGTTGATAAATTATGAATCTTTTCTCATCTATGAAGAGCACAGGTCACCAATGTATGCAAATCTTGCCAATTTCCCTGCAGTGACATGTGGATGTCGGCCCTCATACCACCCTTGTGGAGTCTGTTTCCGACAGTTAGAGCAGAAACAGGGAAATTAGTAGTCTGCTGGAGGCCATTTTGTAGGCAGGGCTCTGGCAGTGATCCTCCAGTTCCTCCTTACTGCCCAATTCACATCTCCTGGGGTATACTTGCCTATCTCTTGGTATTTGCTTCATGCTCTGGACACTGTGCTGACACACACAGCTAACCTTCTTGTCACAGATCACATTGCTTTATCAGCACTATGGGATACAAGGGTGCTATATAAATAAAGAGTATTATTATTCTGTGCCATCCTGAATGAGCTGCACTACCTGAGCAACTTCTGTGGGTTGAAGACACTGCCTCATCCTACCTCTCGGGGTCAGTGCAATGATAAAATGCATAAGTGACTAACAGAACATCTAAAATATAAGAACAGAGAAATGGTCTGTGGTCACCACCTACAGAACCACTCCTTTATAGGGGTTGTCTTGCTAACTGTGATTTCTACCAGTTGTCTGTTTGTGCAACAGCCAGAGAAATTGATTTACAATCTGTTTTAATTCAAAACTTTACAGGTTGATTTCACAGAAGTGATTGATTTGGAGTTACATTGTGTTGTTTAAGTGTTCCCCTTTATTTTTTGAGCATTGTACTTAAAAGAAACATTTGAGAAACTATGATCAAAATGAAACCAAACCCATTTAAAATATTACTAAAGCAATGCAAATGGTATTTACATGGAGTGTTACAAATTTATAACAAGTACGATTTTTGAAACCACTTTCTAGCTCATTTCAGAAGGAACTCAGGATTTTGATTGCTGTCATTCCAGTCATATTCCCAAGCTCACCGACCCTCTTTGAAGGACTGCAAGTGTCAGCACAGAATAGATTCTGTCACATTCTGAAAATTCCCAGTGAGAATTTCCAATGTAGAAGCCGTGCCAATAGCTCTGTGCTTGTATTTCACATCCCATCAGGGACACCGGTATCTGCAGTTCACATAAAATCCCAGTTTGATAATCCACAGCCTTATTATCAATCTGTGTCACACCTCTGTTGCACTTCTCTTTTTTTAAAACTTCCACAACCTACTTTAGAGCTGTGATGCAGCTTTTCGGAATACAAGCTAAGCATGTAAGAGGGAGCTGGTTAGATAGCTTTCTAGTTTCAGAAATCTCTATACCTCTATTTAAAGGGATTATTTCACACCAAATACTGTATTAAAAGAAAATCCAATTTTTATTCACTAACATCTAACATCATTAAAACATGTTCCTAGAAACCTTAAGCTATTGTAGAATTACTTCAAAGAAGCTGAATTGCAATAAAAGATCCATGGTAAGATAAAGATATTCACTATGGTGGGATTTAGCAAAGCTGGCACGCTGCTGCTACAGTTTTCGGTGTATAAGTCTTAAAATAGTAGCAGTTCCTGATGCATGGCCAGCAATTGTGACTATTTCCACCCCTATTTTTTTCTTGCTTATATATTTCCCCCCTAAGCCACCTCCATACTAAGAAGGCATGGAGGAGCGTGAAGTGGGGCAATCCCCAGCTGTGGAGTGGACTGGCACAGGGCAGGAATGTAAGGTCGGGAACCTATGGCTCACAAGCTAGATGTGGCTCTTTTGATGCCTGCATGTGGCTTGCAGGCTTCCTTCCCCTGTGAACCACAGAGCACCGAGCCAGTCTCCCTGCTCTGATCTTCTCGTCTCACAGGACACAACAGGCCCTTGAAGCAAGAAGCAGACATCCTCTACCCCCGTGCAGGAGACGCAATCTAATCACGTGCATCTGCGCCCGGTCCTTGCATCACAGACCAGAGGCCTTAACAGGTTTCTGACCTGTAATGCATCTGACCTGACGCAGGCACACACAATGACACCATTGTGGTGTGGGAAAGGAGTAAAGGTGTCGGGAGCAACGGAGAAGACAAAACAACAGCAAACCTGCCCATACTTAAGAATTTTATTGCTGTTTTAGCTCGTATCACTCAGTGATGGTCAGTATAAAATTCCAGAGTGTGGGCGGGGACTTTCTAGGCAGACACTTCATGATTCCTCTAGTTCTGTGTGCTGACAATGTGGTTAGATTATCAGGGTACAGGGTTTATCTACACTTATATTTAGCTTCTGAACATTCTACTAGTATCTGATACATAGAAAAAGAGAAAGAGAGATGATGACATGGATATAAAACACAATGACACTCTCAGCTATGACCTTATGCTATGCTGCCTTCCTGAATAAAGACCTTATCTTGCCTGTAGCTGTCTTGCCAATGCTACTTGCCGGCTGGAAGTGCTTGTGTCCAAGATGTTTTTTTAATGCAGGGGGAGGGGCAGGAGGCAGAGGGAACTGCAGAGTGCAGAAAAAGAAGCTATTTATAAGAATAACCCAACCATAGTCAGGTTGGATTCAGGGACAACCAAAATTGTAAACACCAGGACTTTAGAGACAAGTTTGAATAATATCTGTGAAATGTTATATTTCACAGATAACAGTGAATTAGAGAATATTTTATTTTGTTATCCTGAGTATATGTAAGAATCTTGTGGTCTTTTATTTGTATTAGCATTTAGCTTCCATTGTTCCATTGTGAATGTACCCTTAGAGATAATAGGATATGCTGAAAATTGTATAGAAATAATTTAGACCTTTGGGGGTTACAGAAGTTCCTCCACCACTATGCCTCTATGACAATTTAGGAATCAGAGATTCCTAAATTGCTCATTGTGATCATAAATAGAACAATGCAGCAAACTGTAAGGTCTCCATCTCATCATGAAGGACCTGCCTTGTAATTTCTGTCATGTTGGAGCTGCTGTATAGTGTGTGTTACTTTTTTTTATTTCCTATACATTTGTTATTTATCCATTGTCAACTAGCATTGGAACAGCTATGGAAAGTCATGAAGTGCTACATTATTTTAACATTGATTTAAGTTTTGAATATATGTTTTTATAATGAAAGCTAACAATCTGTAAATTTTGACAGATACATGTATTAAGGAGCATCTGTCACAGCTTTTTCATTTAAAATGAATGTCAGTGTGAAATATATTCTCTTTAAAGCATCACATTAAATTGTGGCTTATTGGTGTTCACACATGGCATGTTCCACACAAAAAATGTAGTAGAAATACTATGGTAATACAACAGCCGACCATAAAGTCATATGTCACCCAAAATTTTACCAATTAAAACATTTTCTTATCTTCCAAACACAAGCCCTATTAATGCTCTTTTGATCAATAAAAATATTATAGCTCTCAAAAGTGACAAATGAATTATTTTTAAAAATATGGATTTATTTGCTAAATTAGTAAATAATAAGATATAAAATAATAGATATATGGTGTCTCCTCGCACCAAACTACTGAATATTTTTAGCATGTTTTTTATAATGTATGAAATAACTGAAATTGTAAAAGGGATACGGGTGTGCTTCCTGGTAGAGACGTAAATCCAGGTGGTTTACATAAAGGTTTTTTTACAGGCAGTCCCCGGGTTACATACAAGATAGGGTCTGTAGGTTTGTTCTTAAGTTGAATTTGTATGTAAGTCGGAACTGTATAGTTTATCATTGTAATCCCAGCCAGAACTTTTTTGGTCTCTGTGACAATTGGATTTTAAAAATGTTGGGTTGTCATAAGAATCAATATTAACACTAAAGCTTCATTACAGACACATTTGATAACTGTTATAGCTGATCATTGTAGCCTAGGACTAAAGTACAATAAATTACCAACATCCAGAGGTCCGTTTGTAACTAGGGGTTGTATGTAAGTCGAGTGTTCTTAAGTAGGGGACCGCCTGTATTTTTTTTTTTTTATCATTCTGGTTTATTGAAGGAATAACATAGATATACAAAGTCTAGCCATGTAAGGCTCACTGTATCACATAAGTAACTTCTCACGCACGTAGGCGTGGGGACATGAAGAAGCATATTAAATACATTTGCATGACATAAGTTTGTTCCATTTGTGAGACATATACATTGTCAGAATTGTACAATCAGGAACATCTTTATTTCAAAAATACTTTAGGGGAAGTGATTAAGGATGCTGTAAACCTGTGTTCAATGACCTCAGTCATCTCTACATCCAGTTCACTTCTAGTATCCGGATTATCTTATGTACTCAAAAATCCCCTTAAACGGTGGGAATTATCTTCCAATACTATGTGTAACAATTTCAGACTAAGGAGGGAGGGAGGAGAGTTATGGGGAGGAGAGAGGGGGGTTGGGGAATACTGAAGCATCTCTGTTCCGAGATTACCGCCTGTATTTTGTATTAACAGACTAGTCTGTTAATACAGTATGAAATAATCTATTTATCTAAATCTCCTGGATTTATGTCTCTACCTGGAAGGGCACCCGTATCACTGTTTTTTACAATTATTTCTTACCCCCATTGGGTCCCCTCACCCGATTACAGGGGAGTTTGCTGCATCCGTTAGGTACAACTATTCTATCATCCTTTTCTCCAGTAGCCCAGAACTTTTCTTTGGACCCCTAGTGGTTATTCTCACCCATCTCTCTACCACAGGTGCCTCCACCCCCCTTTTTACCATTTTTACAATACTATTTTATACTGTTTGGTAATGTGCACAAACTTTCTAATTAAAAAAAAGTTAGCCATTGAAAATACATCTCTCACTAAAAAAACAAGCTTTCATATGCTTATTTCAGATGAAATAAAGCATTGCCCTGAAAGCCCTAAGGTCCCTTGTCCTCTGGCTACATCATGCACATGAACATGAACAAGCAAGCATGTTATGTGATTTAAAGCCAGGTTCCAGGATGATATATTGGCCTACTTGTTCCAGAATCCACGTGACTTGTTTTGATGCACTGTTACAATGTTAAGCCATGCTGCTTTGTTATTTCAGAAAGAAAAGGTTTTCTTCCGGTAACCCTCGCGAACGTACCATATTTGTCTGTCTATTTCTTATTGTAGTGTTCTGAACTTGAACATTTAACATGCTAACTGTGTCTTTAATGTAGCCTTTGTGTTTTTTTTTGCAATTTCTCTGGCAACGGTTTCACCTTGGGGAATTTATTGGGCCATCCATTCCTAGGAAGCTTTTAGAATGATGGACTTCAAATTGTTTGGAAATCATCTTATAAGCCTCCCCTGGCTAAGGGGTAGCAACAATTCGTTTTCAAAGATTATTGCTCATTTCTACAATTTTGTTAGCACACCTCACCTCCAGCGGACAATTAACATGATTGGTTTGAATCCTGTTTTAACCAGCCAACGCATGGTAAACATATGTTTTCAGTGAAAAATGAATGAACTGACTGTGTTACACTACCCTTGGCCACTAGTTCTATTGAATCAAGCTATTTATCATACGTATCCACAGCTCTAAAACTGGGCAAGTGGTCTTAGCTCTTAGAGCTTAGCCCTTCTACATCTGTAGCTGTTGGAATGTGTTTTTTGTACACTGGCAAAACACATCTGCAACGTAAAATCATCCACTTATAAGAATGTTGTTATTTTGCAAACACGCACAAAGTAATCCATTCCGCATTTGGATGTCCACTTCTTAATTCACCCATATTATTCCTTATTTCAAAACAATAAAGTTTCACTCATTGGCATAAAGCAGATTTAATATAGATACCGACCTGGAATATATTAAAAAGTTGCATGATTGTTTTTGTTTTACATTCAATAAGCTTTATTTACATGAAAAATGGAAGTCTCTTTAATAGAGCATATGGTTGATTATAACAACAAAAAAATCAGTCAATTATAAAAAGTCTACCTTTCCTATTACTTATTTAGCATCATAATAACATTGTGAGTCAATATTCATTTAATTTTTGACCAATAGGTAATGTAAAGTAGGCGCTAAACTGTATATTGCTATTATGTGATAAAAATGCACCACTGCCCTAAATGAATCTTCATAGAGCATACAGCACATTGGGAAATGACATAGCAGGATTTTTCTGCAGGTTTATCTGACTGTTGCCTAAATCCAACAGCTAAGATGCCTGGGTTGTGTCTTGTGCCAATCAAGCATGGTGAATTTCCAGGTCGGTGCTTTAGTGATGCCAGGAATAACAGAGTCATTCAGAAAGAACACCGTTGGCTGCGGTACAGCTTGCTTCCTCTAATATGCCAGTCTGGCAGACACATTTTACCATCCCTCTGTTGCTCTGTGCCACCCTGCATGATCATTTCTTGCTGTATCGGAATTCTAGTGTGCTAGTGAACTGGAGCAGAGCCTGAGGCACTCAGCTTAATGTGCCACGCTCTAGTAGAAAGATGCACAGATACGTTTTATTTCACAGTTTATTCCTATATACAGTATACACGCTACCACAGAAATCATATATGAGTGGATTTGTCAAACAAACCCTTGATTCAAATTGGTTATTACTAGAGAAAAGTGGTTAAATCAATATTGCAAAAACAAGACAAATATTTAGTGACATAAAATATGCACAAAATGGCTAAATATTTTTACTTTCACTTCATAGTTTTAAATGGGTTGTCCTGTTGATTATATCTTCTTAGGCTGGCTCCACACAGACGTATGTTGATCCAATCTCACACATTGCTTAGGATGAGAATCCCAGCATTATACAGAAATATGATGCAAGGACTCCCTGTCTTCTGAATGCAATGCAGTGCTTGTATTTTAAGAACTTTTACAGTGTCAGAGCTGCAGTTCAGCTGACAGGCAAGGAATCTTTCTATCATGTTTCTGTATATGAGCAATTTTTTCAGACATTGTGATGGACCAACATATGGGTCCTTTTAAGAGGCCTGTCAATGGCGGAGATTGGATAGTCATTTCCTATGTGTTGAGAGGGAACGAGGAAAAAATTCCTGGAACGGGAACCTAGAAGCAACATAAAAGTAAAGTGGGGGATTGTGGAGGGACCTATTTTTTACACTATTCTTAGACTTTAAAATAAAAAAATTATTAAAATGGGTGGGGACAATGGGACAGGATTACTGATCTGTCATTAAGATCCATCATGGAGATAATATCAACGTGATCGTACAGTGTATAAACCATGTTGAATCTCCAAATTTAGTATACACATTATTCAATGATGCTTATAAAAACCACTTCAAATAATGCCATTTCTTATTTTACATCTATAATTGGTTAATTTGAGAAAGGTGATGTGTAACAGCAGTGTATGCATAAACCAAAGGATGTGTTAAGTCTATCAGCCGATTGGGAAGCAGCAGCATTTTTCTTGTTCGCTTCTACACAGAATTTGCTATTTTACAAAATTTACCTCCCAGTTTGAGCTGAATATAAATAGTATTTATAAAAAGACCTATGTGGTTATTAAATAAGACTGGGAAAACCCAGCATGCAGTTGAGGAATGCTGCCAGGGAATGTTGCATCTTCATTCTGTTGTCATAGCAACCAATTTTAAAAGCATTGTCCCATATCCTCCTCCTTGTCAAGCTCTCTCCAGAGCATGCCAGGCAGTCCTGTAATTTCCTTCACCCACATTTTATCCTTCACTTAATCCCCTCCAAGTGCCGTAAATGATGCTCAAATGGTTTATTACAGGCATTTTCAGTTCAGTGGTGAAGCCTTCAAGGGCACGTACAGTACATAACACTGTACACTAGTGTGACTGATCTTAATGAATGTATGAGCACATCATTTTAGGACTGAGTCTTTTGTAGACTGCATTAACAAACATATTGCCCAACAGCTGCCTCCATTGTGTGAAAGCTAATAAATTAAACAGTGGGAAAATGGCAAATGACTTTGTGTTGCACTGCTTTAAAAACCCATCTTTGTCATTCCATTCAATACAAGTCTTTTTAGTGTAGAAGGCTATACGTGTCTACAGAATGTCACAAAATATTTGTCAAGACCATTGGGGCATTGTGGTCACTCTGCATTGTAGTACATACAGTAGAGGATATCATTCTACTTCTGAGGGCATCAGAACTATCAATTAACACATATGGAATTACCACAGCATCTTAAAGCGTCATGCTATTCCATCATGTTTGCGTTTAGTTGGACCATCATTTATTTTCAACAGGACAATGACCCCAAATACACCTCCCGGCTGTGTAAGGGCTATTTGACCAAGAAGGAGAGTGATTGAGTGCTACGCTAGATGACCTGGCCTCCACAGTCACCAGACCTTAACCCAAATGTGACATGATGCTATAGTAAAGCCAAAGCCAAAAGGAACAGATTCCCAACTGTAGACAGTGGTGTCTTGATGTATTTGCATCTCATCAGTACAGTGTAGGGAACTGGTTTAGCTGAGTGAGAGGCTTGCAACTGGGTTCAGAAAGTGAGAAGACGTCTTAGCGGGCCTCAGTATCAGTGGAGCAGTCTATGCCTAGTAAAGGATGCAAAGAGTTGGTGGAGATGGTGAAATGCTGTTTTAAAGTCCCACTCCAGGAAAACCCCAAACTATCAAGGTGGCCCAAAAATCCCATTGAGTGTACCCCACTTGTAGTCCCTGTCTGCAAGATTGTACATATTTCCAATTTTAAAAACTGTTGTATTATACCGCCCTGATACTGCAGTAGTCATATATAGACTTGAAAAAAAAAAAAAAATTACCAAAAAAGAAAGTATGACAAATAAGCGTAGGCCAGCTCGCCATCCGTCAAAGTCAATGACACAAAATATTTGAGAAGGCCAAGAAAGATGATGCGTGGCTATCGCAAAATATCAATTTTATTTCAATACAACATTAAAAAGATGAATAAAACAATGTAAAGACAAAAATATTTAACAATTGGTGAAATGTATAGACCACACAGAGGAATAAAAAAACATGTAGGTCACCAGGTAACGCCCTTATGGGCTTCCGGCAGGTTATATGGTCAAATAAGGTGCAAACAATGCAAGAAGCGCGACGGCGAAACACGTGTCGGGGTCTTACGTGCGGGGTCCTACTTATTGGTATGGTATTGGTCTCTGGTTTGCTCACTTTGCATTTTTGTACAGCAGCATTTAGCTGCATATTTGTTGTTTACATTGTTTGCACCTTATTTGACCATATAACCTGCCGGAAGCCCATAAGGGCGTTACCTGGTGACCTACATGTTTTTTATTCCTCTGTGTGGTCTATACATTTCACCAATTGTTAAATATTTTTGTCTTTACATTGTTTTATTCATCTTTTTAATGTTGTATTGAAATAAAATTGATATTTTGCGATAGCCACGCATCATCTTTCTTGGCCTTCTCAAATATTTTGTGTCATATATAGACTTGATTATCAAACATACTGTAACATAATCCAGGTGAGCAGCAATAGACATAAACTGTACAGTGCACTGACTGACAACCCCATCAAAATGGGGCGGCTGTTCAGGAGCGGGTATAATATGTTAACATAGCAATGTCTAATTTGCTCTAATGTATTATATATTACATGTGTTTTATCTCTTTACATTTTACCAAAATGTTTTATATTCTAATAAAATACCATAAAAAGTTCACAACATAGCCATATCAACAATATATATGACGATGAGAACCATCACTTTTCCAAACATAGAGGTTTTGAAGTGAAGAAAAGGGTGTGGTACAACCCTGGTGTTGTGAAGTAGCCGGTATGGATTGGTCACGGCCTGATTCACAACACCAGCTGCTGCACAGCACCATAATCTCTGGTAGAGGTGTTGTATCCTGGGCTACAAGACATGCAGCTCGATTGGCTTTCCAGGTGATCTGTTTAAAAAAAAAAGGAATTTTACTGAAGTGATATAATAATAAATGACAAGTGAAACTATGGCATTTCATGTAGAAAATGGGTCATATCTAGCTGAAATTAGTTCAGGCCTTGGACTACATTTTTCTCAACAAAAACTGAAAGGATTGCAGGTGAATACAGGTTTCACGCCATAAATCTGGCCACATGTGACTGCTCCTTACATACCACCTATACCTATGACTCTATATGGTTATAGAATATCACACATGTATGAGAGCACAATTCTTTCCAGTTTCTATAGGATATTCTGCAAGCAAATCACCATAAGGGAATGTTTAAGATAAGATAAGATAATCCTTTATTAGTCCCACAGTGGAGAAATTCACAGCGTTACAGCAGCAGAGAGGGTACAGAGAGTGAAGTACAAACTATGACAACAATAATATTGGGGATAAATGAACAAAAAGAAAAGGGGGATAAAAAGACAAAAAAGAGGCAAGCAATGATCGGCAGTTTGATGTTTAGTCTGTGGATGGGACTTGCAGGGACTGGTTAGGTGGGGGGCGCAGGTTACTTCTGTTTGTTGTCTCTATCAAGAAAAGGTACAATTCATTTATAGTCTTTTTGATCCATTGGTTCCTATTTATCTGAGATTTGGCCCTTGAGAATAGAACAGAGTCACATTTTATGAGCTGTTCTGAACAGTACATAAATACTTGATAAGTTTTGGGCCCACTGAGATCAGGTAAAATTTTATAGATAATCTAAAAAATATTTTTTTGAGCCCACTTTTTTCAGGGGTCAATGATACAATGATAAAACCAGCAGAATTTACTGCTTTCAATGACCATCCAGGATTGTAGTTTCTCTATGACCGTCATCCATGTATGTATTAGATATAAAGTATATGTGAGGTTGAACATAATAACCTGTAGCATATGTGTTGCTGAAACGGTTTCTGAAATAAAATGCTAAAAAATGCTAAAAAATACTACCAAACATACCTTACATTTCTACTGCTCCAATCCTGATGCTGCCTGCCCCTGCCAACCAACCCTGATGACCAAACTGCATCAAGAATGGAACAGCTGGTGAGCCAAGAGTTGAGTTTGCTTCTTTGCCAGCTGAGCTATTTTAATTATAATCACTGTAAAATGAACAGAAATGTCATTTTCAGCTAGTTAAATGCTCCAAGAGCCTATACTATGCTGATTTTAAAAAATTCAGCATTCTGATTTAATTCAGTACTTTATATAAACTTAATTCACATTACCTGGTTCCCTGCCAGCAGAACGTAGTGAGTCCCGGGGTAGGGGCATCTGCAGTTTTTTGCTATAGTTAATGTGAATAGTAAATTTACTATACTAAATGTGGTGTGTAGGGTGTTCATGCCCCTTGACCTCCGCTTCCCACCTTGACACGCCTGAAGTGGCGTGAGGGGTGGAAAACTGAAAAACTGTGAGACACTGGAAAATTTTTAAAGCAGAGATTATCTATAAAATGACACCATGATAGAAAATGAAACATGGTTATAGGTGCTATAGAGAAAGTGATGCTTTTCCTCCAGCCTTTTATGGAAGAAAGTTATTCTTTTCTGCTCATTTGAACAAGGCTATTTTGTAGGTAAATTGACAATTTAAACTTGCCCTACCTGACAGTGCAGTTAAATAACAGCCTACAGCTAGGAGAAAGGACTTTAGTGTACATGGACAGTCAGTCCTAATAGTTGCAGTGGTGATTTTGAAGGTTTTTTTCTTATTGGTTGAAGGGAACTCCAGCAAGCATTGGCCATAGAAAGTATATTATTGATAACTACAAAAAGCATATTGGCCCACATTTATTAAAGCCCCTTCACCAGTTTTTTGTCTGACCTTGCACATTTTTTTCAGTGCAAACTGCTTGCACATGTATTTATACATGTATTTATGTGTCGCAGCTGCACTATAACTGACACAACAAAAATTCTGCACTGAAAGGGGCATTCCGATGCATAGTCGGACTGTGCGCCACATTTATCACGCAGAGTCTGACAGACTTGTGTCACACTCTCAATGTTAAGGGTGATTTTTTTAAAAATGATTATACATTTTCAGAATATTTCTAATTGCTCATGTCCCGTTCACAGTTCAGCTTTCATTTTACCAGTGCTCATGAATATTTTAAAGGGGAGCTGTGATTGGTTGCCATGGGCAACTAGAAATATTCTGACTTTCAGACAGCTTAATAAATCTGCCCCATTGTTTTATTCAAAAGCAGAGTTATGATTCTACAGGAACATTGCTATAAAAGTATCAAATACAATAACATTATGTTTCAATAAATTATATGTATAACTGTGAATTTAATATTTCCCTTTGCATTTCCCTTTGCAAACTTTAGCAGAGAAGCATTTTATTTACTTAATTTTACTTTTTAAAAGGAACTTGAGAATTATTTAGCAGCTAACATGCCTCTAAATTCCCTGGTCTAAGGCCCCTTTCACACTTGTGTTGCAGATCACGTGAGAGTTTGATCAGGGTGAGGTCATGATTTGTTAAGTGAAAAATGGACATTTTTTATTAGGGTTCAATCAGTTTTCAGTCAGAGTTTGTTCAATGTCTCAGTTTTTCACGTACGTTTCTTTGGTGTTTCCGATTTATTTTCAATGCGTTTTTCATGCGCAGATAACGCGCATAAAAAGGACTCAGTGCCGAGGTCTATCTTTTTTATGGCAATTGATCATTGAAATACACATTGGACTTGCATGTGTGCAATGTGTTTTTTATGCATCTTCATAGACTTGTATGCTGCTTTTTTTCACGCGCGTGACTTGCAAAAGTAGAGTATGCTGAGAGTTTTTTAAAAAACGCACATGAGGGTGAAAAGGAATGCAAGTCTGAAAAAACCTGTTGCTTACAATGGCTCAGAGTGCAATGCAAAAGCATGCGCAGAACATGCACGTGAAGAACGCAAGTGTGAAAGGGGCTTAACATTTCAATAATGAGCTTAAAGGGGGTGTCCAGTATAAGCAAATAAATTGTTTGTATAATAAACACTCACAGACACATATATACTATAGACATAGCTGTTTAACAAACTGTATGTATTAATTTCTTGCAGTTTTCTAGAAAAAAACTCAGTCCATGGTGATGTGATGGGCAGCATGTTACTGGTCACAGTACTGATGGCTGTAGTGTGATTGTAGCAAACTGTGCAATTGATCACTTACTAGTTTATATCCACTGGAAGTAAGCAATAAATAACAGCAAGCAGAGATTGATATATTGGGGCACATTTACTAAGGGTCCGTGGACCGCATTTTCGTCGGGTGTCCTGACTATTTCAGTTTTGTGCCGCATTTAACAGGGGCTTTTGGCGCACGCTATCACGCCGACTTTCATGTGACACAAATCGGGGGGTGTGGCCGTCGGACACTCCGACTGTTTCGGACTAAGCACAGGATTTAAAATTCAAATTGTGTCGCAAGACATGGACTCACATACACCGGGGAAGCGACACAAGCAGGATCTCAGGCGCACGTTCTTAGTGAATCGCAGCAGACTTCATCCTCATCAGACAACGCACCTCGGGGATCGCACAGGGGAAAGTAAATGTGCCCCAATATGTATTTGGAATATAAATTTTCATCTTAGAAATAATAACATAGGTTTGCTAGACTGGACAACCTTTTAAATAATGTTAACTTTAAAATGGAATTGTGATTGTAATATTTTATACCATTTCTAAACTACTTTAAAACAGTGATTTATGAGGCTGTCGGAAATCAGTGATCCCTGTGACAAGTGGCATTTATCCACATAGACCTGCGGTATTTTGACTGCAGCTGGCTTACAGGTGGTCGACAGGGTTCAAATGTAGCCTGCACTTATCCATAAGGACTGACTGTAACAGAGAAGAGTTCTAAGTGATTTACCTGATTAATTCAGTTTTGATAACTGCTTGAGAAACATCCAGGCATTTCCTAAGATATAAAAAAGACAGACAAATGTGTTACATAGAATTTATAGAAACAATAACCTCATTCTTTAATTGTTAGCCTATATAAATTACCCCTAATTGACACATGACTCATTTTAACATAACTCTGAAGTAGGTTTTATAGGTAAACAGGCAAGATTTTGCATAAAATAGATAATTCTAGAATTGACATTTCATAACCTACATGAGGAGGCTTGTATTTTAATTTCAGTTCTTCATTTACCCCAAGTGCAGAAATGCTGTCCCTTCCCTGATACGATACCGGTTAGTCTCCGTTTTACATAACATAGTTTGGAATAATGCACCTGACCTTACAAATAGGCACATAAGCCCTTTTACTGTTTTGTGCCTTTTGTGAATTGGGTCATCCATTATATGACTACATTAATTACACATCACTTTTGCAGAATTAGAAGGGTTATTGTCTGTTACATCTTCATGTTTTGCAAGTTAATCCTTCCAAACTTCATCTCTGTGGAAATTGTCACCTAGTGTGTGACATCCAAATATACTGATTTGCTAATCCTGTTTTATCAGCTTTGTTGCCCTGCCTACTCATATCCAATAATAAAAAAAACTGCCTATAGGTTCTTTATTTCTTTTGCCAACAGTCTTTTTTTCTTCCCTATGGTTTCAATTAAATGTTTCGAGTGAGGAAAAATTCAATCTGGACATCTGCCAGTGTCCTTCAGACGCAATGCCAAGACATTTAATTACATACCGTAGGCCTTCAGTCCCTTTCAGGAAGCCCACCTAGCAAGTCTACTGAGTCTACAACATCAAAGTGTAAAAGAAAATACAACAAAAACAAATCTTAGTTCTTGTTAATATTAAAATACTTTTTACAATTATTTTGCAGCCAATTATAACAACCTTCTGGCCTACAAGACTTGACTGTGTTTTATACAATTTACTGGACTCGTTGACATTAATCTGTGGCACGTTCCTTCTTGAACTAACCTCTGGCATCTGGTAAGTGGCTTCTCTAGAGGAGACATTGATACTCTTTACTCCTGTGCCAAGAGGATGGGAAAGATCACACAAAACTTAAGTGGGGGAACAGCCTCAGAAGATCCAGTAATTTGCTAATATGCACATGCTACCATGTTACAAATCTGAATTTATTCTTATTAATGTGAAATAGATAAAAAAAAAAGGTGTGAAATATCATCTTTACTTTCTGGCATCTATCACATATGCACCCTATCTCTAAACACACTTGGTGGCTGTATTAAATGGTACCACAGGAGAAAAGGCAGGTAACCATTTATTTCGTCTTTGTGTTTCGCACCCCTTGATGAAGTGTGGGCAAAACAAGAATTGGGATGCCCAGACTCTTTCCTGAAACAGTTGGCAAAACATAAGTAAAACATATGGGCTCATTTACTAAGGGTGGCACACGCACTTTTGTCAGACTGTGCATGTTCTTCATGGCTAAAACGCCTTGCACAAGTATTTAAAAAGTGTGTGCTGGGATTGTGGTGCATGCAACCCTTTTTGTGGCGCAGCTGCGGTGGCTTCCATGCAACACAAATTATGGGGCGTGCCGCCAGATAGTCCAACTGGTTCGGACAGAGCGCAGGGTTTGACTTTCAAATTGTGTCATTGGCCCAAGCATTTAGATGCACCTTAAAAAAGATGGGGAACTCTTTTGGACCTGAGCGGGGAAGCAACACATTGATGATATTGGGCGCACAATCTTAGTGAATCGCGGTATGATGCATTATAGCTGCACATGCACTTTCTGTGAACTCCGGTGACCGAGTAAGTAAATAACCCAATGTCTTTATTACCTTGGACCCACATGATTGACTTGGGTTGTATAACCTCTTAGTGTTTAATAATTATGCTTAGACTGATGCAATATTATTTGGTGATTTGGGTAAAGTAATTATTGTAAATAGTGATTACCCTGATAGCCGCCATCCTAGGGGAGTAAATCCAGGCCATTTGTACCAAAGATAACTTTATATGACACATGTTGTATTTTATTTTAAGTGTATTAAATAGAGTTCATAGAATCATGTTTTTTATGAAGAACATTTTCACTCTTTTTCATCTGGTTTTCTCTTTGGTAGTGAAGTGGTTCTTCAAAGGTGCATGTGCCTTTAAGCCTAGCCCCGTGAAGTAATGCTAAGAAGATGTGGTTAATTTAGAGAATTAAAGGGTTTGTCTGGTATCAACAAAGGGTGTATTAAAACAATAAACAGCTTATAATTACCTCTCTCAGCACTCCTGTTCTCCCACAACAATGTACTGAATCTCGAGCTGCAGTGGTGCACACACTGTTGATGCCACATTGCCGGGCCCTGTATACAAATGAAAACCGGCAGTAACGGCTGTTGCAGCGGGAGAGCTGGAGCACAGAGAGAAGTAAGCATAAGATGTGTATTGTTTTAATACAAACTTCAGCCAATCCCCAGACAACCCTTTTAAGTGTGAAAAATGGACAAGGAGAAATGAAGAGCTAAAGTATGTGGATTAAAAATAACCCTGCCCTGATATGATGTATAACAAAGTTTCTTGTAGTTACTTGTATTATTGATTTATGCAATGTTTGTCGAAAAGTTACTGACCATTTTTAAATGAATAAATTTGCTGTAAATGCACAATTCGTCAAAGTGTTTTAAAAATTAGATAAACAGCCTCAAACCCACTGCTATGTATTGATCGAGAAGAGGTATAACAAAAAACTGCATGGTCCAACTACTGTACAAAGTCAGTACAAGGGCCCCTACTATAACTCTGTACTGTTCTGTTTATATTATTTGTCTCCTCATATTGCAAAGAGTTCTGTTTTTATTGTTCCAAACAATAATTAAAAGGGAATGTTGCAATCAAAAACAGCCAGTTAACAATTAATTTTAAATAAAACGTTTTTAAAAGTTTTTAAAGTACAACTGTAAAATATAAAAGCTTTTGCCTAAATCTGCAGTAAGCGATTTTTAAATTTACTGTAATTAGCTATCTGCAGGTGTTTAGCTGCTAGTAGAAGTTTTATCTTGCCCCCCCCCCCCCTAAGCTACTCTCCTTTTGTTATGCTTTCTGGTAACCACAGGAAAACATACAGGGTGGCTGGAGAAGAGAGCAAGCTTGTTGGGAGGGACAGTAGTAGAAGAGTGCAAGGAAACAGAACCTGGAGTGATGTCACAAGTATGCGACTCATCACATGCTTCATGTCATCCTATTACAAACATGCTGTCTTGATTAATGTAAAAGGCCTTTGAGTGCCCTTAGCTGATGTTATAATCAGGAAGTACCACCCACTTCAAGAATAGCTGAAAAGGATTTTATAAGAATGATAGATATATAAGGCTATATCTAAGGCTAAGAAGAAGCCAGCAGCATGAAACAGGCATCATTGGAATTGTTAGCAAAGGCTCTCTCCAGCTGTGCTAAAACTATTTTTTGTTAGTAACTTTACAGTAATGTTTAACATTTTATTTATTTTTATTTATTTTTATTATTTTAAACATTTTATGTTAAACATTCTTGTCACAATCTGTCTTTAAAGGCAATATTCACTCGAACCACTTAAACTAATAGTAGATTGGTGGTTATTTATCACAGTGACAGACAAACAAGATTTCAATAGATTGATAAAACCTCTATAAAAAACAACATTAATGGGCTAGATGGATTCAACTGGCTGCACCAGATTTCTGAAATCTGAAATTACACAGAAAAGAATGTGCAAATGGCTTGAATGAAGTGTCTGTGCCAGTTTTGTGGACGTTACTGCACTGTGTCCGCCGCGCCACAAATTTCTGCACCTAAAAGGGCATGTTAGTGCTGAAAAAAAATGTACACCACAATAATGTCATTTATTTGGACATAAATGTGGCGCACCCTCGGTGCACCAAAAAACAAACTGGTGCAATCAGTTTAAGCGTGGTCAATGTGTGCAGGCTGCACAGGGAGAGCAAATTATTTTTCAAGTATATAAATGATAAGAAACTAAAAACAGAGAGTGTGGGTCCCCTTAGAAATAACATGGGGGTCATGGTGGAAGGAGATGAGGAAAGGGCCAATCTACTGAATGTCGCCTTCTCAATTGTCTTTACCCAGGAAAATCCCCTGGTGGAAGACACAATGAGGAATAATGTAAATTCTTTTTGGAATGTCAACAGTTTAACCCAGGAAGAGGTACGGCACCGCCTCGGAACCACTAAGATAGATAAATCACCGGGCCAGATGGCATACACCCCCGGGTTCTGTATGAATTATGTACGGTGATAGACAGATCGTTATTTTTAATATTTGAAGATTCACTGAGGACTGGTTATGTTCCACAGGACTGGCGTATAGCAAATGTTCAAGATATCTGATGTTGGCATTCGTTATCATATTTACACCACCTGGGATCAGTTAAAAAATTCAGATCCCAGACAACTATTAATGCTTATTGCTCTTGTGAATTCATCTATATGGAGGTTTTTCATCAATATTTCTGCCAGTCTGTACTAGATTTGTTGTTTTTTTAGTTTATTAATTAAAGATCCCCAAAAGTACAACTCAAAATTTGAACATTTTAAAAACTGAACTGAAATAGGCTGTCTGTAGTTTGACTATCTTGTTCAAGACTGGATCTGGGGGACGCTGTGGATGTTGTATATCTGGACTTTTCAAAGGCATTTGACACCGTGCCACATAAAAGGTTGGTATATAAAATGAGACTGCTGGGAATAGGGGAAAATCTGTGTATTTGGGTAAGTAATTGGCTTAGTGATAGAAAACAGAGGGTCGTCATTAATGGCACATTCTCAGATTGGGTTGATGTTACCAGTGGAGTGCCACAGGTGTCAGTATTGGGGCCACTTCTTTTTAATATTTTTATTAATGACCTTGTAGTGGATTTACATAGTCAAGTTTATACTGAGGTAGATAGTTTAGCATTACAGAGGGATTTGTGGAAGCTTGAGGAGTTGGCAGAAAAATGGTTGATGAGGTTTAATGTAGATAAATGTTAAGTTATGCACTTGGGCCAGGGAAACAAAAAGTATAATTATGTTCTAAACAGTCAATTACTTGGTAAAACTGGAGCTGAAAAGGACTTGGGGGTATTGGTGGATGGTAAACTTAATTTTAGTGACCAGAGCCAGGCGGCTGCTGCTAAAGCAAATAAAATTATGGGATGTATCAAGAGAGGAATAGATTCTCATGATAAAGACATAGTTTTGCCCTTATACAAATCCCTGGTCAGACCACACATGGAATATTGTGTACAGTTTTGGGCACCAGTGTATAAAAAGGATATAGTAGAGCTGGAACGGGTGCAGAGGAGAGCAACCAGGATTATTAGGGGAATGGGGAGATTAGAATACACTGACAAATTACAAAATTTGGGATTATTCAGTTTAGAAAAAAGACAACTGAGGGGAGACCTCATTACAATGTACAAATACCTGAACGGACAGTACAAGGATCGCTCCAAAGATCTTTTTATACCTAGGCCTGTGACCAGGACAAGGGGGCATCCTCTGCGCCTGGAGGAGAGGCGATTCTACCATCAACATAGACAAAGGTTCTTTACTTTAAGAGCAGTGAGACTATGGAGTTCTCTGCCGCAGGAGGTTGTTATGGCGGACTCTATGTACGTGTTCAAGAGAGGCCTGGATGACTTTCTGGAGAGAAAAAATATCACGGGTTATGGGGATAACACATTTATTTAATTCTTAAAGGTTGGACTTGATGGATTTGTGTCTTTTTCCTGCCTTATATACTATGATACTATGCACCAGATTATTGAAGACCATGCACCAGTATTCAATAATCTGGTGCACCCTGCACACTTCACACTAGGTGCAGTTTGCATCACTATTGATAAATCTGGGCCATTGTGCCAACTACTATCCATAGATGATATCACAACTCATCTATAATCCTCTCTGCACAGAGGAAGTCTATCGATAGACCGCATTGAGTGAGCACCAGACTTTTGCTGCTTTCATCACTAAATTTTGTTAACAGTGCAAAGGAGAGCAAGGAGATTTTCGGCACAAATTAGGAAATGTCCCCTTTTTTGTGAGGCAATGTAAACACCCATAAAAATACATAAAACCCACTGCATGTTTAGCCATGTTTTTTGCACAGATTAAGACATATTTAAGTGATAAACAGTTTGATAAATCACGCCGCTAAATTTTGCTATTTAGTTTTAATAAGTAAACAATTGGCGATTAATTATTCTTGCCATTAACCCCATAGCGCAATAAGACGTACCCTTACGTCTTACTGCGCATGGGGGAGTATGAAGAGGGCTCACAGGCTGAGCCCTCTTCATACTCACCGGGCATTTGCTTCATAATGAAGCAAACGCCCGTCGCTAACACCCGCGATCGGTGCTTGCACCGATCGCGGGTGTTAACCCTTTGATTGCCGCCGGCAAAGCTGCCGGCGGCATTAAAGAGCCGGCGGCGCGTGGGCGCCGCCATCTTGGCTCCGATCGTCACTCCCCGTGACGTCACCGGGGAGCGGCGATCCGTTGCCATGACAGCCTGGGATCACACAAAGATCCCAGGCTGTCATGATCGAGGCTATCTATTATAATGTGCGATCTGCACATTATAATAGATAGTATGCAAAATCCCCATATACTGCCATACTGTAGTATGGCAGTATATGGTAGGATCAATCAGACAACCTAGGGTTAAAGTACCCTAGGGAGTCTGTAAAATAGTAAAAAAAATAAATAAAAAACAGTAAAAAAAAAAAAATTATATTAAAAAAACATAAAAATTCAAATCACCCCCCTTTCCCTAGAACTGATATAAATATAAATAAACAGTAAAAATCATAAACACAATAGGTATCGCCGTGTCCGAAAATGCCCGATCTATCAAAATATAATAACCGTTCTTCACTGTGTTAAACCCCGTAGCGGAAAATAGCGCCCGAAGTCGCAAATGGCATTTTTTTGCCATTTTGAAAAATAGAAAAAATTCTATAAAAAGTGATCAAAATGTCGAACAGTCCTAAAAATAGAAGCATTGAAAACGTCATCAGAAGTCGCAAAAAATGACACCACCCACAGCTCCATACACCAAAGTATGAAAAAGTTATTAGCCCAAGAACACGGCAAAATGAAGAATTTTTTTTCTGTACAGGAGGTTTTAATTTTTGTAAATGTATGAAAACATTATAAAACCTATACAAATTTGGTATCCCCGTGATCGTATTGACCCAATGAATGAAATAAACATGTCATTTGGGGTGCACAGTGAAAGCTGTAAAAACCAAGCCCACAAGAAATGGCGCAAATGTGTTTTTTCATCATTTTCACTGCATTTAGAATTTTTTTCCCGCTTCCCAGTGCACGGCATGGAATATTTAATACCATCACTACGAAGTGCAATTTGTTACGCAGAAAATAAGCCATCACACAGCTCTGTACATGGAAAAATAAAAAAGTTATAGATTTTTGAAGGTGGGGAGTGAAAAATAAAAACGCAAAAACGAAAAAGGGCCTGGTCCTTAAGGGGTTAAAAGCTATAAATGAACATCTTATTGTCTACATTAACCTTACTTTAGTCAGTAACAAAATATGAAGCATCTTTTGGCATGTTATTTGTGCATTGTTAGTATGATTGCATGGTTTAGTATTCTCTTATAATCCGCATCTTTCCTTTGTATTGAAATATCAGCTTGTTGTCTAATGTTCAGCCTACATTTGCAAATCTATGTGCACAGCTCATCTACAGTGACAGAGGCTCTAATCAGCAGTCGGAAAATGACAGCCAAGCAAATCAGCCTCCTGTCAAGCCGAAGATCTCTACTGACATCAGGATGAAATTGGAGAATTTTCTTGGAACTACATTATTTGAAGACAACTGAGTTGGTATTAAAACTGGACAAGATATAACTGAAATTTCTGGATTTAGTGCCAATAAGAACTTCTAAGGCCACATTTTTTCTACTTTTTAAAAAATTATTTATTGTTTTATATGTGGCTTTTGTAAAATTTTTATTAATTTTATTTTTTATTTATTTATTTTTTTTAATATTTTTTACGTTTTTTTATTTTTACATTACTTGCACATGAAATAGTAATCATGTGATCAGTAGTTCATACTAATGCACTGCAATAACCATGCATTGCATTGTATTACAAGTGTCAGCCTATGCTCTCTCATAGGCTGACAGGCAGACTACTCGGTCCAGCCAGGCTCTGTTTTGGAGAGAACTTCAGTAGGTCCCCGGCTAAAAGAAGACGGCACCCTTCCGGAAGGATGAGGGAGCCCCCTACCTCAGCAGGTACATATATCCCGTGGTCACAGCATTGACCACAGGATCTAAGAGGTTAAACTTGCCAGATTGGAACACATTCCAATCTGGACTGTTAAAGCAGGGGGTCGCTATTCTTCCCTGCACGGGGGCCCCGTACAAAAATTGGGTTAGGCCGACAGAAAAACCTGTCGGCCTGGCCCAAAGCCCCTTCGTGACCAACAGAAGAATCTGTATGGGTGGTCAGTAAAGGGTTAAAGAAAATTCTTACTTATGCATGTTTTCCCACAATCCCCTAGTGGACCGTCAATGGCTATAAGTATCTACACGTACAAGGTGGCCTAATTGGCAGTCTCCGTAAAGAGAACTCTTACTTCACAACCCTTGTCACAAGCTTCTCACTCAACCAAACAAGTTTCCTACATGCTACTAAAGAGATGCAACCTCATCGAAAAACTGCTCTGACTACAGTTGGGGATCTGTTCCTTCCTGAATAGATATAATGATTTGGTTATAATCCCATATCATGTCATTATAGTAAAGGACTGCACGTCACTCCACTGGGTGTGTAAGAGGGTGCTCAAGTAGGATACCAGTCCGTTAAGTATAATAATAAAACACTTGGCACTCCATTTGATGATGCAAAAACACAGAATTTTACTGGTGTACAAAGTATGACAATCCAAATTCATGTTACTTTTCGGTCTTTGCTATAGACCTTCTTCAGACAAGGATTGCAAGGTGTGGAAGAGGATGATGATGAGCCACTGTGCAGCGAGAGGTAGTAGAAAAAGCAGCAAGTACTACTGAGGAGAAAAACGTTACATGAATTTGGATTGTCATACTTTGTACACCAGTAAAATTCTGTGTTTTTGCATCATCAAATGGAGTGCCAAGTGTTTTATTATTATCATATCATGTCATTAGGCCTCCTGAAGGTCAAGTTTATTGTCAAGGGAGCTGCCTTACAAGGTAGCTTAAAGAGGCGTGGTTTTCCATATCCCATCTTGGAAAACATTTGCATATTTTCCTAGAGACTTAAAGCTTTTTTCTTCTTTTTTTGGCAATAAAAAGTGCAGTTGGATACTTACCTTGCTGAAGATCTGTTGTTTTGAAGGTAACAGCTTGGCTTTTTTGGTATTTTATTTGTAATAAAGTTAGAAGATTTAAAATAGAAGCCAGCATTCTGTAGTTGACGCCTAGATTACCTGCTACCCTAAGACGAAGTTCAACAAATTTGCTGCTTTTACTATATTTGACTGTAATATAGATTTGATTATAGATAGAATTGATGATATGGCCATATAAAACATATTATGAAGATAAACAAGAACAGATCTATTGATTATTCAGGCATAAATTAAATGCTATTATATGGGTATTTTATAGGTACTTCCCCAAGGTATATCTATTATGGTTTCCTTTTATAAAGCAATGCAGTTGAGTTCACCTAATAGGAAAACCATAATCCATCTGCTCGGAAGATCACAGGCGCAGTTGATTTATGCGCATAATTATTGCAGTAACTCACATCTTCATTGTTTCTCACGGAGACAGCTGCTGAGACCTGTATGCTGCGCAATAGATGACAAGCACTAGTATACCATGCCTTCACATCGACTTTACCTCCTTCATCACCAGTCCACAGTAAAGAAGATGAAGGGTCAGAAACATTAAGCCGTATCAAACAAAAAATATAAAGTGCGAGGCTATAAATATTGATATAAATGGAAAGACAGATACACTGAACACAAAACGATAGCAATGGTGTTTAGAAAAATGAGAGGCAATGACTAAGGGACAGATTGCGTGCACTTGTCATTTATGTTATAAGAAATTGGTCTTAATAAGCACCTTGTATTTAATATTCATATTGATGGCAATTATGTAAGTGTTTCTATATTGAATACTCTGTGTAAACTATATTAAATGGATAGTCTATATTTACACATAACCTATTATAGAGGTATGTTATAACTGGTATTACCCCCATATGTTTAGGCCTTGTGACATTGTCAGTGGTTGGAGAATGCTGTTGAGTTCGATGTCTCTTTTCCTCTTTTGTAGTCTGTTATATGCTTTTTTTAAAAGAAATATAAAACAGACGGTCCCCTACCTAAGAACACCCGAGTATTATTGAGTAGTATTATTGTTTAGTCAAATGATGGACTAGTGGAAGAAGGCTCACTGGATAAAGTTGTGCTAAGCTTAGTTACAACTCTAATTAGGGCCTTAGGTCAATTATCACAGGGTGCTGCCCTTGACAGTCACCAGTCCGATTCTTTATATGAAGGGGAGGGGATGTATTTGTTGCTTTGGCCGCACACCGCTGTTCATAGAAGAATACAAGGATTCTATACAAAAGCACTGTATATATCTGGACATACTCTTTGGGTAGTTGTGTATCTTGCTGTAGATCTCACTTCTTGTTGGTTGTACTTCGTTTGGCTTTGGCTGTATGAGAGCTTGGTATCAATTCTGAGGTTTGTGTAGGTTATAAATACGGTTAGGAATGACTGGTCCTACTTACAGCAGCTATGTTCCTATTCTATTGTACCAATAGTCTGGCATAACCAATACGCAGAGCTGTCTTTCTCCACCGGCAAACACTTTGCAGTTTCGGTGGCCACAAGTAGTGCAACATAGCTCACTCCATGATGTACAATCTTACTCCTACATTTATTACTTGTAATACAAGAAAGATTTCAATCCATCAGAATATTTCAACTCATAGATGCCCATATGTCTTAGTGGTGCTCAAGAACTTGCAATACCTTTATGAGAATACATTTTTGTATATGGAAGCAGATTTGTAATTTAAAATATAAAAATGTGTAAAATAAATAAATATACATAAACCAGAAAATCTGATTTATACTTCATGTAAGACACCGATTAGGTTACTTTTGCTAAAAAAAAAAACCCTATAACCATGTAATAAAGGAGAAAGAAAATAACCAAAGTCTTACTAAATGCTTTGTTCAGTTGTGGATGCCTCAAATCTTTAAGACTGACTGCCAGCTCAAAGTTCTCTCAGAACTTATATTCTATTTTTAGCTATGGTAATGTGACAATCATAACTGCTAAAAAAAGACTATCAGATTAAATAAGATGCTCCACGTTCCACAGACATGCAAGCATGAAATCATTTAATCTTCAGAATAGCTCCATTCTTAATGGACAACTTCACAGCCTTACACTTAGAGAGGATCGATCCCAACTTCAAATGCTCTCCTAAAAGGGTGTTTGCCATTTTCACATAAAATATAATTGGCTATCGCAGTGTCTAGCGCTAAGGACACTGTTCCCATTATACAGTTATCTTTCCATTTATACAGCTTTGCTGAACTCATTATGAATAAACCATTGAGTTCCTAACATGAAGCTTGATGGCTGTATTTTGATACGACTACTAAGTGTGCCCTAATGGGTGATTTGAGATGTCTGCCAAGACATTGTGGGCAAAAATGTACAACTAATATAAGTCAATAAGCAAACATGGAAAATGCTAGCAAAGATATGAACAAATTGCATCTACATATTCTAAGATGATATGATTTTCTGTGGAACATACTCATTAGCTAAGGTGCAGATATTTTCCATGCATGGAATCTAATGCAGAGTTTAACTTTACGTATGTGTACTGTATGCCAAATATTTTATGAGGGTATATGTAGGATGAAGTGAAGATGAGTGAGAATGGATATGCCAGCAAAAGTGACTGACACTAGAAAACAGCTTGTTACCTGCTTTCCTTCAAGTCGGCTGGAGGACAAGTGCTTATGTTTTTTGGCACAAAGCCTAATCCCAAGTACATATCTGGAATTACATAAAAATCTGAATCTAAACTGACACAGAAAGAAGAACCTCACTACTGAAGATTGCTTATTGGCAACCACTTAAAGGTGCCATGGCTTAAAGGGGTATTTCTATCTTGGGTAGTTATGGCATATCTCCAAGAATCCCTAATGGAGAAATATGTGCATCTACTACATGTGACTGACACCACAAAAAAGCTGTTCAATAGCTCTCTAAAAAATTATAGGAACTTTAAATCAAAGCAGGGGAATTAGAACTATCTGGGTCTTATAAAAGCAATTGATCAAGTCCAATGTAGTCTACAATGTTGATCAACCTCCATTTTCTACCATTCTGTGTTTATTGGTTGGACATCTGTTAAAGGCTGTGGTGTTCTACACCTCTGAGACCCTTGCCATATGTTCATCAGAACCATGTGGGGATAATAATTAGGATATTCATATTTATGTATGTAAGCGGTAGAGCACCACATTGGGAAACAGATTTGGAATATTGTTTACAATAAGATGCAGATAATTTTATGAATGAAACTGGTGGGCTTTGTAGCCTAAACCCTTTTTACTAGTACCCCCTCTTACAGTGGACCTATGACACTGATAACAGAGGTGGCACTCAAAGGCCTCTGTGTGAGCACCCAGGCTGGTATCAAGACATCCTCTTGCAATCCTAGGCTTCCCAGGACCTGCCATGATAAACATTGTGGTCTGCTGGGACAGCAGAGGTATGAGTAGGTAAAGAGAGGGCTGAATTATGATTAGAGCTTCTGCTTTTTGGCCTGCAACTTTTCCTGTTAAGGGGGAACCTCAAAGGAGGCTACAATGGTATTCCAAATATCTCCTCCTTCTTTCAACTGACATTTTAAGGACACCAATACAACTGAATGATGTGGAAGAGCAGTTAGGTCTATGAAAGGTTCGCCATGAGTTCCTAATACTGTGTTGATGGGAAGTTAAAACCAAATGTCTCAATTAATAAACAAGTATTTCAACCCCCTAAAGTTTTTCATCATTATAAAATCTTTTTTTTCTCTTGAGGCTAACATTTTCATAATTATATATATATATGATGCTTATATATAAATGCGATTAACTATAAATTAAGTAGATTTTTGTAAAATTTCCAATATGCAATTCCCCTGCCTATAATAACCACTTCAGAGAGACATGATTTAAAGGGATATTTCCATCTTGTACAGTTATTGAATATCCGCAGGATCTCCCATAGAAGTGAATAAAGAGGTCCATGCATTGCCACCTTTCCAGTTACAATAGCCTTGAGACTATGGTTGTGGGAACCCACTTTTCAAAGAGAAGGTGACTGAGCCTACTGGCCCTTTATGACTTGGATATATCTTAAGTGTCAAAGATGGGAATATCCCTTTCACTCATTCAAGGGGAATATGGCGTAAAAGAAAGCTTTGGGACACCAATGTAAAACTTTGACCAGGTTTCCCAACTTAGTAGCATCTTAGGGGCTCCCAAAGGTTATTGGGCCAGAGTGCAATTGCACCAACTAAAGTTACTTTCCTGCTAGGGAAGCAGGCAAAGACATATTGAAAAGTCCCAATATACTATCAGGGTTTCAGTTAAAAGCTAATCTCTGAACAAATAAAAAAAAACACTTTTTCTATGTAATATATACCAATTTTCCCAATCACCATCTAATCAAGTCCATGAAATTGAAAACCTCCTGTCTAGACAATTTATATAAAAGACTGTAGTAATGAAATGTTCTGTATGAAAAGTACATTCGTAAGAAACCTGTCCCCAATAAAAGGCGAATGCTATTAAATATTTAATCTCCTATAATAACCATAAGCAGATGACTTATCTCAAATGAATGCGCCATTTGTGTGATACTACTATTGAAATAAACAGGACTATTTTTAAGAAGCAAAATTCATATCATATGTTGTTTTTGTAACTGCAGGCAGAAAATGTGGAATGTAATGACAAATAGCTGCATATCTAATACCAAATCTAGCAGAAATAATGACAGTAGAATGAGTGAAATTCTGCTTTACAAAAGAGCACAATCTGCCATTTTAGAATTTGACAATCTGCAGTCTGTCTAATGTTTGACACAATAAAAATTCCCTGGTCTGCTGCAAATTTGGAGCCTAATTCCCAAACCTCTGGTTATACAAATGTAACAGAGCCCAATCTATCTAGGGAGTAGACTGAGTTAGTCATTTAGTAAAACAGGGCAGATTTACTGATACAGTGTAATATTTGCACAGTGTAAACTTAGGCAGTCAAAAAAGTAGAGGTATGAATTTAATCTTAAACTTTACAATTGCCATATTGCTACAAATCAAGACACACCTCTTTCATTATAGTCCACGCCCCTTCCACTCCCACTAAATGTTTGAGCCACAAAAAGAGTCTCAGGCACATAATACATTTTATAGAGGGCATGTACACCTGTATGTCTCACACAAATTGACAGTAATCTTAGTAAATATCACCTTATGTTTGCTATTATGGGTTTAGGGTCATCCTAGATTATTAAGAATCCTACTGTTTTTTTAAAATAGCAAATTGCCAGGTAGTTGTAGAAGGAAAGAAAGAGGCCCAATGTTCAGGAAATACAAAGGTTCTGTCTTGGGATTGGTATATTCTATGTACAGGCAGTCCCCGGGTTACATACAAGATAGGGACTGTAGGTTTGTTCTTAAGTTGAATTTGTATGTAAGTCGAAACTGTATATTTTATCATTGTAGTTCCCGACAATTTTTTTTTTTGCCCCAGTGACAATTGGAGTTTCAAATTTTTTTGCTGTAATAGGACCAAGAATGATCAATAAAGCTTCATTGCAGACAATTTTAAGCTGATTATTGCAATCTGGGACTATTTTAAAGCATCCAGAGAGCTTCACCAGAGGTCACAGTGGGCAGAGGGGTCCGTCTGTAACTATGGGTTGTCTGTAAGTCGGGTGTCCTTAAGTAGGGGACCGCCTGTATTGTAAGAAAATGACCAACTGTCTATTCATGTTTTATTGTGAACCTATTATCGGGGATTTATCACGAATGGAAGCACAGCTCGCCTCTCGGTTTATCGGGTACATGATCATGTGGGTGGGTGAATTCTGCTATAGCCTGTGCCAGGATTCTGGTGTAAGCTATAGCAAATGTACCAGACTATCCCGGGCCCCAGTCACTCCCTCCCCACAAGTCGCAATTCAGGACCATGTAGCCGAAACCTGGCCTACTAGCCATGATTAATTCCTTTCAATGAGTTTTTAAGAATTTTTTGAGATATATTGCTATTATTACCATGGTCCATAAATCTAATAATGATCTGATATTATCTCTTGTGCGCACCCCACACTATTCTTTTAACAATAAGAGATACATTTTCTTTTACAGGATACTGATTACTGATCATAATACGGATTATCTTCCACTATAATGTGGAATAAAAATTGATAATCTCTTGCATGCATAGGCTCGCCATAAATTGAATATTTTAACAATGACTTATACGTATTATAAAGGATGTATTCTTACTACACTACTGAGCCTTTGTTTTCTGGTCATGAATCACCCACCATTGCTTGCAATTCCCAACTGAGGCTCTCTGTCTTGTGTCTGCTGTGTCATCAGGACCTGCGTACGTCAAGGCATCTCATTGCTTATGCATTCATTTCCTGCATCTCGCAGAACTCTGGATAGAGCTTCCTGTTCTGGAGAAAATGAGAAAATCACAATCAATGACTGCCCAGAGACAAACAAGTCACTTAAAAAGGTACAGGCACTGCACAACATAACATGAAATAATCCAATATTTCCAGCTCTTTTATAGATGGGGGTTGGGAGAGTAGGAATGGATTTGGTTTTCTGTAAAGAGATCTTTTAAGACTGAAGCAATGCTGGAGGGGCAAGACTAGTTCATTTTTAAACATTGATGCCCCTTTAATTAAAGGCTTTGCAGGGAATATTTAAAAATAGCAATGCAGTAGAAATGCCCTATTTCCCTAATACACCCTGTGATAACATGCAAGCTTAGAGACTAGAGATGAGAAGTGGTCCAACATTTGCTTCCATTTGTCTCTTTCAGGGAAATGTACTTATGTACGGTATATAAATTATTCCTCTGTACAACTATAGTTTGCATTATCAGTATTCAGGGAGTTGTAACACAAGGTATATTAGGAAATTAGGACAAGTCTCCTATTAGAGTTATATTTATATATTCCCTCAGAAACACTTTCATAATGGCCTCAGATTTCACAAGAACAAATGTATTTCCACTATCCCGGTCTCCTGATACATAAAGGACAGAACAAGAGTCAGGATAATGGCAGATAGCATAGTGCTGTGTACCTATAAGCAATATATTTCCTACATATTTCACAAGATATTCCAGCACACTCAGCTTTTCACTAGTACAGGTTTTGTTATGAAAAAAACATTAGATTTTATCAGTTTTAAACTATTTTGACTTACAACATACCTGCTATCAAAAAGGCTATCATATCAATACAGGCAGTTATCAAGTGAGTCTATGCATTTTGTTGTACAGGCAGTCCCCAAGTTACTTACAAGATAGGTTCAATAGGTTTGTTCTTAAGTTGAATTTGTATGTAAGTCGGAACTGTATATTTTATAATTGTAGTTCCAGACAAAAAAAAAAAATTTTTTTTACCTCAGTGACAATAGGGGTTTCAAAATTTTTTGCTGTAATAGGACCAAGAATTATCAATAAAGCTTCATTACAGACACCTTACAGCTGATTATTGCAGTCTGTGACTAAAGTAAAACATCCAGAGAGCTTCACCAGAGCTCACAGTGGGCAGAGGGGTTCGTCTTTAACTAGGGGTTGTCTGTAAGTCAGGTGTCCTTAAGTAGGGGACCGTCTGTATTGATGAAAAATATTAATGTACAAAATAGCAATTATGTGACGTTTACCTTTTTGTTTACTTTTTCAATGTCATATACAACACAAAGGTATCAAAAAAAGCTATCATACAAATAGTAATGAAAAACAATAATGTACCAAATAGCAATTATTTAACGTTAACCTTTTCAATGTGATATACATCACAAGGGTATCACCTTTGGAAGTGCAGAGGTAACAATTACGGTAATACAATATCTTTGTGCTTAATAGAGCCCAAAAGTCCCCCGATTGCTATGTAAAAAAACAAAATGTGGAACATAGAAGGTGGTTGCATTGGTGTCCAGGCGCTTCAAGTTATGCTTCCAATACCACCATTTAATCTGCACCAACCACTGGCCCATTCTATCAAACAAGTTTTATATTCTTTATCTAAGCGCATGACATTTCTCATAATTAGCCTATTTATTAGTTTATAGTTTTCATATTTCCATAATTAATGTAAACTTTCAGCAAAATAATTTTATCAATTGTGCAGATAATAGCAAACTTTCTAATATACTTTATTAAAGAAATGTTTTCCTGTGTCCTTCTTTGTCCTCTGCCTTTCTTCCTTACTTAGGCAGTTTGTGTACATCAGCTTTCTGTCCTGTATCCACTGACAGCTCATTCATAAAAGAACCTGATAATGTGTCTTATGAATAAACTATTTACAGACAGTGCCCTGGATAGTATAATCTCCACAGAGACCTGAATATTCTCTAGCTATGGAAAGAGTTAATCTTTAGCCTCCTTATCTGTCTGAAGTGGGTGGGCCCCAGAAGGCTTTTATATTCACTGCTCACTGCAGAAGAAATAAGGCACATACAAATTGTTTTTCTCAATGAAGTATTTTACAAAGTAAACTAATGTCACTTGCACTATTTATTTCTAAAATAAAGAAATATAGCTTAAAAAGTTTAGTTATGCTTCAATCAGCAGTACACAGTGTAAAGGTTAGTTTTCCTAAAATGTGCATTTTTTCACAAACATTTATGCTTTGTTTTCATTTACATCATTCTTTTTCTATTTTTTTGTACCATAAGAGAACTAGAAAACCTTCAGTGCCACATTTGTCAAATAATGGAAACCAGTGGTGCCCATTGTACTTTTAATGGGGTTCAGTGGATTGCTATCCCATCTCTGTGAAGGGAACAATAGCAGACTATTTCTATTTTTTCTATCATCTATTTTAATGATGATTATGACAGAGAATGTGAACAGGTTCTCCATCAGAAATGCAAACAGACCTTGTAACCAAACAGAAAGTGTCTGATCTGTGCAAGTTACTATCTGTAATCTGTAAGGAAAACTGTTCAATTTTTTTCCATTTATTGCTTTCACATTCAGCATTGCACATCAACTGTTAAAATGGAGGACATAACAGGTTCTCCAGACTAGAGACCCACTTTGTAAACATTATGAAGATTCTAAATGAAGCACTCTCTTAATTAAATGGGTTTCCAGGATAATATTAGCTATAATATATCCATGTGTTGGATCCTCAATATCTGATTAGGGGAAGACCATTATCCAGCCCCACAAAGATACAAAGATAATGCAACAGGAAGCAGATACTACTACAGATCATCTCTTATTGACCTGAATAAAATATAAATTGCAGTTTTTGGATTAGTCACTATGCTGAAACTGGAATTGTTTGGTGTTGGCTCTCCAAAATTGGACACTGGGGAACTATTTTTAGCATAAATTATCATTCTTAAAATGGTATATGAAAAAGTGGACGTCACCTTTCATCATGGTGAAAATTGATTGTAATGGACATGTTATTATAGAAATTCATACCTATAGATCAAAACTGGAAAAATATAGGTATTGTACTGTTTCACAACTATTCCTTGCAAATCCATACTTTACCCCAATATTTCTAGCCCTCACCGGTATGTTGCCATTCAAAATATAAACCTGACAGCCTTTGGACTGCTTTAAATTGATATTTCCTGCCTCTATGTAGAACCCATGGATTTACAGCACGGTTGAATTTATTAGCACCATAAAGCAGATCATAATAATGACAATCCGTTTATATACAACAAGTCAGTGTCTGTCAGTTACTGCCAGGCTGTTTAGACAGAGCTGTGCTTCCTGCTAGGAACCTGATTGAGAAAGGTAAAAGACAGCATGATGGACACATTATGTGGAAGCTCAGCAGTCATTCCCTGTGGAGTATTTGGCTCGGTAATGTGCAGCCTTTGATAAATATTAATGCCAAATACTTGCTCTTTAAATTGTAATTATGCCGTTATAATTATTCCGAAACATGTGACTGCAAATCTAAGATGAAAATTATATAAAACTTTTCTGAAAAACACTTGACATTTTGTAGTTTTTGTCAAGTGCTGCTAATGAAATTGTTGAACGTTTGGGGCAGAATTCCTGAAAATTTTATGCAGATGCATGGAAATGGCAGAAGCAGAATGTTAAATTGTCTAGAGGAATAATTGGTATTATAGTAGTGTTCTCTGGTGCCCTCTTTAAGTAGGGGTACCTGCAATTTTGACTTTAAGAGGTAGTTGCAATCCAAAGATCACAGAAGTGAAAGAAGTATTGTGCTTAGGCCCCTTCCACACTAGCGAGTGTGATGCGATGAACTCGCATCACACTCGCAACGCAAGCTGCCGGGAACGCACGGCCCGAACGCTGCACCGCGGGAGTGAACTGACATGCTGAGTTCACTCCCGCGGTGCAGCGTTCGGGCCGTGCGTTCCCGGCAGCTTGCGTTGCGAGTGTGATGCGAGTTCATCGCATCACACTCGCTAGTGTGGAAGGGGCCTTACAGGCAGGGCCGGGTTTGAAGTGTGAAGTGGGGCCCCAAAATAAAACTATCTTATGAACAGTCACAGTCATTAAGAGGCTCCCTTTTGCCCTACACAATAATAACACTTTGTAGTTACACACAGTAGTATGGAGAGACAATCTGTAATATGGGACTGTAGGAGAATTTATAGGAGATAGATGAGAGGTAGATTGATGATAGAAGATAAATATAAAAGATGTTATAGATTTATAGAAAGATGATAGATTTATAGATGCATAAATATATAGTAGATTATATATACAGTAGATAGCTCTATAGATGATATGATAGATACAGTAGAAGAGAGATAGAAGATTGATTGATAGATGGATAGATAGATAATAGATAGGAGATAGATAGGTAGATAGATAGAAGATGTATAGATAAATAGACAAAAAGCTAGATAGATAAATGGTTAGATATACAAACATATAAATATAATATAGACAAATTATAAGAGATGGATAACTAGACAGATAAATATATGACAGGAGATAGATGATAAGCATCTTCACCCAAGCATTCAACCAAGGGTTATTAAAAGAGCAATACATCATCTAGCCATTAAAGTCCACATGCTGCGGGCTCCTTTAGGACAGGAGGCCCTGAGCAAATGCCCAGTTCACTGCCCCGTAACACTGGCCCTGCTTACAGAGGTAGTTGCAATCCAAAGATCCAAGGATGGAAACCAGTATTGTGCTTCAAGGACATCTACCACCAGGATCAAGGATTGTAAATCAAGCACACTTACTTGCTGGTGTGTGCCCCCTCTGGCAGGATCTGCTGTTCTTTTAGCTTATACTGTGTTTTTTTAATGACTTTTAAAATTACTGAAATGAACCATAGGTATTAATGGAGCCTGGAGCACCTCATTTGCATAATTTTAAAGCCGGTTTTCTTAAAAACAATGGCTTAAGAAGCTTAAAGAAGAGCAGATCCTGCCACTTGGGGCATAAACCAGCAAGTAAGTGTGCTTGGCTTACAATCCTTCATCCTGGTGGTAGATGTCATTTAAAGGTAATTCACTTCTAACATAAATTTTTTAGTTAGTAAAACCAGATAGCAATACATATACAGCAGAACCGCAGATTACAAGTAACTTGGTTTGCAATCACTTAGCAATAAAAAATGAAATAAAATAATTGTAACTTAGCTTTTAAACAATTTTCATAATATACACATTATGCAAGCCCTCCTCTCTTGTATATCCCTCTCTCACAAAATCGTATAACACAATATTGAAGAAGTAGAAGAAATTAAGGGGCTAGATGTTGCACTACACATGACTAAATATTTTGGGGTGTGGAATGAATCATATGTTATTCAATGATTTCCTATGGGAAAACGTGATTTGATGTATGAGTGATTTGGATTACAAGCAAGTTCCTGAAACAAATTATGCATGTATTTCAAGGTTCCACTGTTATTATTTTTATTTTGAAACTGGGGTATAGGGGTTACTGTCCGTTGCTATCTTTATTAGCTTCACAACATTTAATGATTTGGCGTAGCATCATAGCAATAGGCAGCAATTGTTTAAAGCACTCATTGAGCTTTATGTTGAGTTTTCTAGGTTAAGGAAGTGTAGATAAATTGTGACATCATCTATTTTCAGAATTATACTGTTTTTAAAGAGATTGTCTTCCATTGTAAACCTGGCTTTGTGGTCAGTGGTGCAAATGAGGTGATAGGTGCAAGAGATTTCTTACAGAATAAGCAAGTGACATGATATTATGAGGCCCAGTGGTCAAAGTGCAAGCCTAGTGTAGTACTTTTTATTAAAAATACATCATAACCTGAAAAAAAAGATATTGGGGGAGTTAGAATTACCTGCACCGCCGCCCCAATCTCCTAAGAGGCTCTGGCCTTTTTGTAGATCCGGATGCAATCTTGGCCAAGTGGGACCTGTTTAGACCAGGTCCAACCCGGTGGAGATATTAGCTATAGTTTACTTTTTTCCATTCAAGCTTCTGCCTGAGCCACTCCCTCCCTATTTCACACCTCAACACTTTCAAAGTGTTGTGAGGGGTGGAAAAGCCCCAGAATTGCCAGGGATGGAGAAATTTGCATGCCTTTTTCATCAGGAGGGATAGTGGCATCAGTGGACCCTAGTAACATGAAACAAGGGATGACACCAAGGCCCACTATGATGTTTTTTAGTAAAGCAATTAGTAAGTAAGTCATAATAACATAATAGGAAGCCAGATCAGGGTATAGGGCACATATATATTTTCCTTTTTCTTTTGACCCAGCCCCCGTTTTTCCCCCAAATTCCAGGAAAACTACTTCAAATAATCTTACGTGGGTGTAACCTTTCAAAGGTCAGACTCTAGGCAATAAAACCAAATGGAAAGACGTTGTCTTTTATTCTAAACCCAGATTTTTTTTAAGTTAAAAAAAAACCTTTAAGAAGTAATGATTCTGTCTTAGGATGAAACCAACTTTATTCATATTTTTCAAGCAAATTCTTCTGAAGCGAATTGATTGGGAAAGCTGATTTTTAATCTTTCAGAAGAAATATGCATATTTTAATTACCCTTTTATCCAGCAATGAATAGATAGTTTTATCAAAATTTAAAACAACCATCTATTATTAAAACACAGAGAAAAACCTCTACATCGATCTAATGTTGCAGAACAAAGGACACCAAGGATAAACTCAACAGTGATATATTGTATATACTTTATTTTATATGGAGGTACAGTTATTATACTTAACTCCGGATATACAATATTTTTTGAATTGTTAGATCTTTTAGAAAAATGTCATTGTGCCTTAAGCCATGCTGTGCCAGTGTCAGCTGGAAGGCCTTATAGTCGTACCCATAGTACATTACGAATCAATAGATTTACAGTAAAACAGCTTAGAAGAGACTTTCATAAAGATATCACATTGAGCACGTTGCTATTGAGTATGATTATGTAAGTCTGTGTAGGAGGAAGCTTTTCCTTGATATCTAATACATGGTTCAGGACTTATATATCTAATGGTAACACCAACTTTTCCTAACAATACTGAACTGGCATTGCAATATGGGAGCACAGGTGGCACTTTATAACAAAAAGAAAGATAGGGGGAAGAAAAGGGGAGACCTCCACTATTATCCCCTTAAGACAAAAGACAGCATAATGAAATATATAAAGCCGAAAGATAATAACAAAGAAAAAAATCTATTATCAAAATGGGTCTCTTTGTCGCGGTTGACTAGAGATACTTCTTCTCAGTGGCAGGGGAATACAGCTTCCAGCTACAATTAGGAAAGCATGGGAATTTCCAGACGAGAAAAGATATTATATTCTGGAGATCATACACCTCCTCCAGCATTCCTCATGACATTTTATAAGCGCCCCGTTACCAACTTATGGAAGGACAATTCGACGCCGAATGTTATCATTACAAGATATTGGAGAAAAATATCAGAGAAAGAATTTAGTTTAGTCTGCAAGATATCTCTGTTAGCATTATTGTGCACCAGATTTAATCTACTCCTAAATACAGAGGGGACTTGGGTTAATATGGTTATGACCAGAAGTATTTGAGACAAGATGCATTTATGTGGACTATGTGGTTTGGATGCAGTAACCTGGATTGTCTTCATATATGTTATATGTTATACTGTTTTCTGTAATTTACAGTGTAGGAATCATAAGTGTTGTGACATGGTTTGGATCTCTTGTTCTGAATCTCCAGCCCACTTTTCTCAGACACCTTCACAAGGTGTATTCACACTTACACACAGCTCTGTCATGATCACAATATTCAATATTATTTTTTTCTTTTATCATCACAGTCACAACACATGCAGACCGATATTAAATTCCACATAACATTATATAAGCCATACTACAGCTACGCTATTTACATGAATGTAATAGTGCTGCACATGAAGTGCATATGCCCACTGTTGGACCTCCTTATATCTCTATTTTACACAAAAGTTTTTGTAAATTTTTCCCTTTTCAAAGGGTTTAAACCTTTGCAGCTATATTTTTTATTTCAGTTTAAAATAGTAAACAGCTATATACTTAGGTTAGGAAAGCAGCTCTGTGCCTTTTTTCTGCTCTTTCTCCTCTAGTGAGCAGTGTATCTGAGAGCATTCTGAGCTCCGTTCTCTTCAGGCAGCTATGGAGGTTACTGAGTAACTTTTTCCATACCTAGAGAATTATTCCCTTGATGCTTCAGGGATGCTTTACTTTTCTCCATTTCATGTTTTTCTCTTCTTAATAAATTTTCTTATATCAGTATGGATTGATATGCTGTATGCCAGCTTTAGGTTTCATACTTTATTCACTGGTTTATGTATCTACTATGCGCAAACAGTGTGCTATGTATTGCTTTCTATTTTTAATTACTGGTATTAGCATCCTAATTTTGAGTCCTATATAACCTGTATGATGATCTGTACTGATTTTTTTTTTGTTTCCTGTTTGTATATTATAAAAACATAAAAAAAAAGAATATCCATGGACTGTTTCTAAAGAGTTAAGTTATTTGAAACATTATCAGGTTCCTTTATCTCTCAGCTGTCAATGATACAGGGAAAAAAATGACAAACTGCTTAGATAAGAAAGGATGGAAAAAGGACATCGAAACAGATTTCTTTAATAAAGTATAACACATAGTTTGATATTATCATCTACACTGTTGATTTATAACATTTTGTCAAAAGTTTAGTTGTTCTTTATTTCTTTTTAGTAAGCCAGAGAAAAAACAATAAAACACTGTACAGTTCTTTTAAATTAAAGGAAATCTGTCAAGAGGATTTAACCCCACAAACTGTTACCAATCTGTTATGCAGGACAGTGGTATGATCACACTGATAATAATAATCTTTATTTATATAGCGCCATCAAATTCTGTAGCGCTTTACAAATCATACTGATGTCCTTTTATATTCTGTGAGATTCAGAATTACACAAAAATAGAACTTTGAATACCAAAAACAAATCTTTAAAGAATCATAAGGTTGGAGAAGATTAATGCTGACCTGACCATTAAATCATTATAAGCTACCTTTAGGAGGCGCCACCTAGAATTGTGATGATGTACCTGGACTACGGGACCTAAATTAAGCCAAGAGGGGGCATCCTAGCATGATTTTTCTTGGCCCCTGTGACTACATACTCGTCATTCTAAACCAGCTTTCAAATATCTATTTCTGCCAAGTGCTAAATATAGAAGGACATCCTTGTCATGCTGTCAATGTCCTGGGTAACATGGTGGTGGCAATTAGTGGGCCAAAATATTGAGGTTCTTTACCATTGCAATTCCAGACACAACCCATTGACTATAGTTATTTTTGTTAAATATATATATTTTTAACTATACATAGTTTGTTCTATAGATGACAGGACACAGAATTATTTCTTCTATTGAAACCTAAATGACCTCTCCTTGGATTTCCAGAATACTGGAAATAACATTTATTGAGTTCTGTCACACAGTTTGTGGTCATTTTTTTGCTAGACAATAGAAGAATGTGACTTTTCAGAAAAAAGGCTTCACCGTGTTAGCCATATGTATAATGTATTAGTAAAACCTCTACAGGGGTGAAAATATATGAAGCTCTTAAATAATAAGCATTCTTTATAAAGGCATGATAAAATGTCTTCTTTGTGTTTGATTCTTTTTAATTTAATTCAATCTTTTATATTTCTTAAAAATTCCATGAAATTTGTTATAATTGGCAAAAATGGCATATCTCATGCTTCAAACATATGCAACTGGAAAGTTTAATTTTTCTTTGTCAAGTCTTTAGAGTTGATAAAATGTTGTTCATTATGACAGCAAAAGCTACATCAAGCAAAAACTAAATTTTTAATGTCCAGTCTCTGTAAGAATCCATAGGGCTGTCTCCAAGTCAGCATGTCTAGTCAGATGAAGGGTCATCCATGCAATAAATGATTGCCTTTTATAGGCCAGCTTTTTCTGGCTTTTAGAAGTAGTCCCTATGTGGGCAACCTCCTCTATGATGCACATGTGCATTTTAAAGGGAACCTGTCAAGAGGTTTTACCCCACTAAACTAATAGTCCTCTCAGGTTTCATATGAAATGTCCTTTCTAGAATTCCCTCTCTTATGTGAAATCTTACCCATGTACCTTAAAAAAAATTTCCACCAAAATCCAGCAAAAATGACTCTTCTCATCCTATTTTCACATGATATGAATCAAGTTTAGTGATTTCAGGGGTAGTGTCACTTTAGATCCCCCTATTTTCTGTACTATATTTCCTAGAAGCATGATTTGTGTGTCAGCCACAGAACTAGACTTACATGTCGTTAAAAAATAAGTGGGACTGGATCTTTATCTGCAAATTACATTTCCAACTATTTTTTTAGCTGCCTTTATCTCTGGTTCTGTAGCTAACAAAATCAAAGATGATTTTAATGTTACACCAGAGGCATGTTTCTAGGTACTAGGGGCTTCTTAAATGAAACTACCCTTGTAACCACTCAACTTGACTCAAGAAGAGTCACATTGCCTAACTTTGGTGGAGATTTTTTACAGGTAAACATGTGAGATTTCATGTAAAAGAAAGGACTCTAGAAAAGACATTTCATACCCAACTTGAGGGAGCTGGTAGTGGGATCAAACCTGGTGTTAGCTTCTTTTTGTCTTGTAAAGGTAAAGAACTCAGAATATCTTAAGGCTCATAGACATAACCATATTCAGGAGCCATAAGAGTCCTTGGACTCCATGGAGTCTTTCTCCTGGGGCACTAAAATATTGAAAACCTGTTTAGACAAGGTTTGACCTGTCAGAGATTTCATATAGAATAGATATTGCGGGCCAGGGTGTTCATAACCCCAATGTGGGAAAGGGGGCTTGTTACATGTAAGCATAGTAGATCTCCCCCAATGTGTAGGCGAAAAGCACTTCCCATGGTGAAGATTTACCACAACTCATGACAAGAATGACATTCAGAAATACAATTAATGAATTAATAAATATTTGCCATGCAATATGTTTTAATAATACTTTATTTTAGGCCAAAGTATTCTATCAAGATTTACCAAGATCAGACATGAACAGAGGCAAAAATCCTATAGACATGTTGGGGGGTTGTTGTAAATATATCAAATATTCAACAATGCTTGTTACACTTGGCACTAAACAAGCTGTTACATCACTTTCTATACACCCGTTACTTTTGTGAGATTGTGACAGTTTTAGTGACTTTTAACAAAATCTGCTATGATAAATCTGAAACAATCTTGACTGGATTTAAAATGTAGCAAGACTCTATTGTGAAACTTTTTGACGCAAGAATTCTACAGGTCAGAGTGTTAGACGTGGTCAGGAAAGTAAGAATACTACTTATGGACGCCTTGCAGTCGTGTGGAGATTTACAGTCATTGATTCGATGCTGAGGGATTTGGGAAAATATGCAAATACATTTTCCAGGATGGGATAGGAAAAACATTGCTCCCTAGCTACATTTTAAGGCAGCCCCCTTAACATAAGCCTAATGACATGATGCAACATAACAGTCAAAGCAGTAGAACTATTCCATAAGGAATAGTTCCTAACTGTAGATAACACTGTTTTGTTGAGATTGAATCTTGTCAGCACAGTGTAGGGAACTGGTTAAGCAAAAATGGTGCTGGAAAGTAAGAATACTCCTTATGGAGACTTTACTATTTAAGGCAGCCTCTGCATGGAGCACATATAAAAAAGAGGCTAGGGGGAACAACACTCTGCATTACAAGGTAGCTAAAATAGGCATGGTTTTCCTTATCCCACCATGGAAAACTTTGCATATTTTAGCAGAATTCCCCTAGTGGAGCATCAATGGCTGTAAGACTCTACATGCCTATATGGCGGCCTTAATTGGCAGTCTCTGTAAGGAAAACTTTTTCTTCCCGACACTTTCCAATAAAATGGTACACAGTTTTTCCATAGTGCTGCAACTTGTTCCTGACATAAATAAAACATCTGCACTATTGTTTCGGCATAGCCATCATGGGATCTTATAATAGTGGTTAAGACTAGAGCTGCTTCCTGCTAGTCTGCTGGATTATACTTCTCAGAACACAGTGTTTGGAGGAGGAAAGGAGGCCATGCATGTTGCAGACATCGATTGGCTGCATAATTATATACAATCTCCCTGCCTTTTCCTGTGTGATCCATTGTCTAAATAAAGCTTCATGAAATTATTGTGGCAAATAGGGACAAGGCCCAATAATTAGCAACTATTGGCCTTCTACAAACACATTCTTGTACCATCAGGGGCCCAACTCAGCTAGCATGTGACCTTATATTCTGTACAATCACAACACACGGACAATATGATTTCTGCTATAAAATCAGCGATCCAAGGTAATGGTCTACGACACACACTCACAAAAGGTTGTTCACCAACAAGTCCATTAACATAAAACATGTTTATTAATATATGTAGAATAGTGTAGAAAGATGACATCCTATCACATAATATAATCTGCAAAGACATACAATCTGCTTTCAGCCTCTGAAAGCAAACTGCCAGCCAATTTATTTTTATACACAATGACATTTGCTGTGATAGGATTTACCACATTTGCATAAAACACATCAAAATGTAACTGTATTAAGTAATTAGAAAGCTGCAAATGCATCTTCCCTATCTAAACACATTGGCTGATTTGTGAATACTATTCCCGTTTGAGTCGTGCACTGATGTTTTACATTGTGTGTGAACTGTAAGAACCATAAATCGAATGTCTTCATATTTTTACCACATTCTTCTTCTGAAGCCTATTAGAATCAAATAATATGTCTCAAGTGTGTAATAACTAGATGCATTCAGCAGGTAACAAAGACTGGTAAACTTACAGTATAGGTTACTATATTTAACAATAAGGGACAGGAAGAGTTTCTTGGCACTACAGATGATTATAATACCAAGCATTGGCAGTGATAATGTACAAATATATCCTTCAAGTATTTTAGCAACTATAACCTGCAAGGCTAGAGCTCTTGTGTGCAGGAAATAGGTATACCGAAGGCATCTTATGAGACAGCTGATTGTCAGTGCTCTGTACTAACAAAACTAGCATAAGCCTATAAATAAACAAAATCAAAACGACCAAAAGTGGGAACTGCATCTAGCCTTCCGACTACTACTCCAAGTGTATTTTGAAGACGACTGCTTGGAAGCCCAAATAGCTTTCTCCATAAAGGGGTATTCCCATGTGGGCTTTCAAATTTAATTTAATAAATCTACCATATACATACATTTCTTCAATTGCATGTTAAGAAAAAAAATTGTGAAGAATTTCCCATTAATGTCACCATGTTGTCCTTAGAAACAAGATAGTTGTATATGACCACCCACGTACAATGGCAGCGGTGGGTAGACATATGTTATTGAGGCGCCTGGCCATCTTGAATCAGTGTTCATTACCACAGGATGACTCTCGGACATGCATTATCTCCCAGACATTTTATTTGCAAATGCAGTTTGTATTTTTGTGAAATCACTCCAGCAGGTGGTTGTATCAAAGGACAACAATCTTGTTTCTAAGGGACCATATGACTACATTTATGGGAAATTATCTGTACACGGGTAGATTTGTTTAACAACATCCAATTGAAAAAATGTATATACTGTATATGTCAGATGAATTTAATTAAATGTCAATAGCTAGAGGAGAATACACATTTAAGGCTTGAAACTAAGGACAATCAAGGTAAACCTCCAATCTGAAAAGGGGGGTCTTGAATATCCAACTTTACCTATAAAATTTACCTTAGAGAAGCACGACTTTGTATTTTCTATTAAATCCCATGTAGAGGCACTTTGTCTTGTTTCTTTTAACATATTACAGGTCTGAATATTTATTGCAGTAGAAAAAGCAAGATCCGAATCAAATACTAGGGATTTTGCACTTAATCACAGGCATTTGATCGGCCTCCAGGGGGCAGCATATTTCTGAGGGTAGAGATTAGCAGCCTTGTAGTAGTGTCTGTGCATATTTATGAGGTGGGAGGGCTTCTTCTAAAGAGATCTTGAAAATAATAGGAAATTGTACATTGGAAAACGGGTCATCATATAAAGAATAATAGTCATATCTGGGTATAGGAATATCGGTGTTGCAAGGTGTGTGTATGAAGGAGAAAAGAATGGGGTCACATTTACCATTTAAATTAAAAAAGCACTCTATAAGAAAAGGGGCTTTAGAAAACAAAAAACTAAATAAGTGTAAGGTATTGGCCCTGGAGATCTGTGTAACCATGCATATGTGTGATAGTAGCAGCAGGACTGTGAAAAATGCATTTATATTGTTGGATTGTAGCTGAACACTCTATTAATGAAGTCTCATGTTTAATATGTATAACATATCCACAAGATACATTGGCCTAGTTGGGTATAAATTATAAGTGTGGACCAAAGCCTTTATTATTACTTCTATATAATAGATACATATTTTTATAACACCTGTCTTAGACTTCAGATGTGATATATATTCTAATACAATAATATTTACAGATTTAAAATGATCTTTATAGTAGACAGAGGCTGAGTTATTTACTACATATTAGCTGTTCTGCAGAATATGTTAATCTTATACTGCACAGAATATTGTACATGTGAGACTTAAGGTAATGAATTGTTATTCTGAGAACATGGTGTAATTCAGCATTAGTTGTCTCAAATAAATTGAAAGGGCTTTTAGCTTAATTCTCAACTGGGCAGACAATAGTATAAAAAAACAAGCTATGTAAAGCACAACAATTTTCATCAGAATACCTGTCAAGTGCTTTACAGAATAAGACTAAACCTTTATCATTATTATGGCACAGGCAAGCGCTGCAGCACAGTAAATGCAGATTATGGGAGCCATTAATTAACTTCCCTGCAGACTAGCAGTCAGTAATTTATGTTAATTGCTATACGTAGTTGGTGGTGGGTATGCCTCTGTTAAGGGATGTAAGCCTCATTTATCTTCATCTGCTTGGTGTGCACTCTAATACAAGTTCCAGGAAGGAAGGAAGAGGCCTAGGAGTTGTCATGGAAACCCTAAGAAGTGAGAAAGACAATAAGACAATGGTAATGAAAGCTATTCCTATCTTTTGGACCAGTTACCTCTACTATACCCTAACCCCATCACATTACTAAGGGCTGAGTTCTAAGAACAGGATAATGTCCAGTGTCTTCCAAATTATTTATATTACCTAAGATGGATTTGGCTATTTTCATTGCACCTAAAAATACCATTTTCAGGATCTATTTTAATTGGTTGACCATCTCGTTTTGTACCTGGCTCAAATTTATACGGGTACTGCTGTGCTACATACATTGTTATAGCAGTCTCAGTATTATAATTCCAGTGATAGCTACTTATTACCTATAAATTATTACAGTAAAGGCAAGTGGTTTCTATAGGGTGCTAAAACAAAGGACTGGCTCAGAATCAGCATTTTTCATTTCTCAGCAGTTTGGTTTGGGGCTAAATCTTCTTCTACCCTGTCCACATAAAACAGAAAAGGTTACAACAATAGCAGTTACCCTACCTGCACACAAACATGTGCCTTCCCAACCCACAAACAATGGAATTGTGGTTCGATGTTTTGCAGCCCGTGTGTCATTGACATGTGAGGTCCGCTTTTATGGTGTTGACAATAGAAAACCCTGTCCTAACCAAAAACGCATGCAGAAATAGTACCCGAGTCCTGGTGTATTAGCCCATCATCATCTGTAACTGGGAGAGCAAAATGGGGAAATGTGGGAAATATTTGAATTAATGGTCTATGGGACACACCAAATTTTTGCCTTTGGTGATAAGAGGCCGAAACATTTTTAAAATCAGTGTAGAGATTTCCATATGTTCCTTTTTAAGTTCCCAATACAATGTTAACAGTCAGGGGAGAGTGGAAGTGTTCCCGTTCCTAAAGGGATAGTTAAAGAGAACCTGTCAGGAAAATTAACCCCCCAACTAATATATTTTCCTACATTGTTCCTCTACATGCCTGTAAACTTAAACAATCAGGTCCTAAAGCTGTATGCAAATGATCTGAGATGTGTCCAATGAGTCATTATCATATTCAGCAATCCAGCTTATTAATGAGTGGGAGGCACAGCCACACCTCGCAGTGCTTGACAGACAGCCTATATAATGATGTGACACTCCTGGTACTGGCTGCTCTATGTGCTTCCTGGTTCTGGCGGACATGCCCCCTGCAGTCCGCATGTGTATGAGATTCTCCTATACACATGGCTGCATCCTGTAACAGTTGTAATAGCCTGACATACTGTTACACCTATACACTACTGATGTCTGTGTCTTTTACAGGCAGCAGATAGAGCACAGACACTAGCAATGCTTTACTATACATTACACACAGGCATGAGCAGGGGGAGGAGAGGGGAGGGCTAACAGGAGTGACATCACTTTCTCTCTCCAGCCTCATTTACATAATAAAGAAAATATGATTTTAAAATGATGAATGTATGAATTAACTAGATAAAGGCTGGGATGGAATCTTTGTGAGCTTCTCCAACAGGTAGTAGTGACAGAATTCATTACATTATTTAAAGGTTGTGTAGCATAGGGGTTCATTTAAGTTCTTTGTTAGAATCCCTGCTCTAAATGATTTGCAGTTGTAGAAGTTAATACAGTTCATTCCTAAAGGACAATAAATCTAACGTTAAAGGGAACCCGTCACCACTATTTTCACAAATACAGGTAGTGACAGGTTCCTATAGAGCTCTAGTAACTATCTGACACCCTGCTTGTAGCTAAAAATTGTGCCCCTGAGATTCCCATATATTCAACTTTATAGTTTTATCTGGTAACTAAGCATGGCTACATGTAGTCCAGGTGGGCGTGGCCTCCTCGGGCTGAATCCAGCAGCTCCTCCCCATCCCTATCTCTGTATGCTGCTATAATGTCATGTGACCAGGGTGACATCATCGCAGGTCCTATAGCTTTTGTAGCATTAGGAACTGTACACTAAGCATATATGTCATGAAATCACAGTATATTTTATCACATGAAATCACAGCAGCCTGCATGGAGAGGAGTAGAAGTCCATGGAGGCTGCTGTGATGGTTTTATGTGGTCAGATATGTACATGGGGTATAGTTTTCATATTAAGTAGCTCAAGGACCTTTGTGATGTCACCCTGGTCACATGACATTAGGCCACGCCCCCGTGGACTTGCTCCAAAGCTGCATAGATACCAGGAAAGATTATAACTCTGATTTTATGGGGATCTGAGGGGAACAATTTTTAGCTACAAGCAGGGTGTCAGATAGTTACTAGAGCTCTATGGGAACCTGCCACTACCTGTATTTGTGAAAATAGTGGTGACGGGTTCCCTTTAATCAGTGTTGCCAATTATGACCCAAATTAAACCAATGGAAACTGGTTTAAGCATGAAACACACTACTAACTTCTGTGTGCAAACAAGTTTTCCCGTGATTTTACAATTTCAGATCAATTATTTTATAATAATTTAAATAACATAGGGATTTTGATAAGGCAATCATGACTTGAGTCTGTCAAATTATTCATATATTTTTGGGATAAATGACAGGAACAACATAGTTTTAAGAAATAATACCTCAGAATTTCATAGGGGATACAGGTATTTACTAAGACAGACTGTGAGTACTGTTATCAGGTGCTTTTTGAAAGAGATGTGCAAGTGAATTTGTCACAACTTAGATGAATAATAAATATCAAAGTAGTTTTGAGTAAAAACTTAAAAGGCACAGATCAGTAGATAGATAGAAGAGTAAGTCTCAGCACAGAAGATCCTGCACGGAAACTACTTACAAAATATGTGTCTGTGCTTATTAATTATATGCCCTCTAGAAAATCTGATACAATGGATACATAGAAGAACAGTGCAGACAAAACATTTTACACTGTAAAATGAACGAATTGTTCTGCTTTTTGTTGCCATGGATATCAGAAACTATAGCAGGCATAATATATACAGAGAGCATACGCGTATAGTACAATTATGAATATATTTACTCTGTAAAGATCTATACAAAAAGACTAAAACTTATATTCAGAGGCAAAAGTTAAAAGGGGTGGCCACTTTCAGCAAATTATTGATATTGTTTGTATAAGTAAAAGTTGTACACTTTTTCAATATATTTTCTGTATCCATTCCACACGTTTTTCTAGATCTCTACTTGTCTCTACTGTGATTCTATAGGAAACATTGCTTACTTCCAATGGATAAAAATCTGTCCATTATGATGGCTCCTTATATCACATGGCTCTGATTACTTTCTGTGATAATTAGGAGCTGTGCACCTACATGTTCATAACAAGACCATGGACAGATTTCTATCTACTGGAAGCAAACATGGAAGCTTTCTATAGAATGACTGCAAGGAATTGATACAGAACGTATATTGGGAAATTGTATAAATTTTCTTTACACAAACCATATCAATTATTGGCTGAAAGTGGACAACCCCCTTAAATTTGTGGGATTCAAGGTTTAAATATATATTGTTAACACAAAAAATGTAAACTATGAAATTATAGAATTTAATCATACAATGATAAGCAGGAACATTGAAGTATACACCAACACAGCAGTCCCTGACCACTGGAAACCCTTGGCTTAAGCTATATACAGTGGTGAATACTCAATGGAGTATAATGTAGAGTGAGAACCAGTAATAGGGTATTTCATTATTATTTGTATTGTTATTATATTTATATAAGTATAATTTGTTGGGTTAGGGGTACGGTGAGGGTGGAGCTTGTGAATTGGAAATTTTCCAAGTGCCCATCCCTGTTATAATTTTCAGGGGCATGCAGCCGGTCCCAGGTGCAAAAAGAACTCAGTGGCTAGAGTGAAAATGGTAAGATTTAATTATTTAAATGGTTGATATATGAAGTCCAAGTCTAAGTGTTTTTAAGTAGTTGTTAAGAGGTCCATCTACATTCATAGAATCAGGGCACATCAGGTGTATACAAAAAGATAAAAATACCAGGATAGCATTTGGTACAGCAGAAGGAATGTGACCTAAGAGTCCAAAAGGCCAATTTCCTCTTATAGTTGTGCATCTTTCAGTGATCAAAGCGAATAAAGCCTCATTAAGAGAGTAAGGAAAGGAATGGCAGAGTGAATGTAACTGAATAACCAGGATTATTTGACCTACCAGTGGACCCGCAAAAGAAAATGAAATTTGGAGTCTACTAGGATCTATTTCCTAGAGGTTGATGGAGGGTGATCCTTCAGAATAATTTGTGGTGGGCCCATGGAACCCCAGTCCCAGTGTACAACAATTACAAGGAGCTCTAAGGTATATACATTGGGTTGGGGTAGTAGTAGTAATTAGAAAAGTAAGTCCCACATCTGAAATGTATAAATGAACATGGAAGAAAGAAAGGCAAATGTATATGGGTGAAAAAAAGTAACAAATTTTATTGAAATAAATGTGAGTAATAAAAACAGTTAAAAAACCCTACAAAGGAGGGTGGCATAACAGAGATTCTCCCCAGCATACAAGTATCGAAAGTATGGTATACAAAACACACAGGTATAGAGGTAATACATATATGTTCAAACACGGCAGTACCTATATAAAGCATAAACAGTCAAACAGTCAGGACACAAATAAATATGTAGAGATGGCCTAGTAGCATTAGCCAGTCGAAAACCGTGCCCAACAAATGTTGAGGTGCAAACAAAAAAGATGTTATTACCATGTGGAGGATAAGCAGCTGGGGAGAGCAGGCGTGCCCCATGCGTATCGCCCGGCTACCGGGCTTCCCCTGACGAAGCCCGGTAGCCAGGCGATACGCGTGGGGCACGCCTGCTCTCCCCAGCTGCTTATCTCTACATATTTATTTGTGTCCCGACTGTTTGACTGTTTATGCTTTATATAGGTGCTGCCGTGTTTGTACATATATGTATTACCTCTATACCTGTGTGTTTTGTGTTTTTATTACTCGCATTTATTTCAATAAAATTTGTTACTTTTTTCACCCATATACATCTGCCTTTCTTTCTTCCATGTTCATTAGGAGCTCTAAGGTATTTCAATATCAAATTACAGAATAAAATATAATAAAATAAAACAAACTAATTTATGATCTCAATATACAATATTAAAACATCAAAATTAAAAACAATGGCACTTACCTTCAAAGCTCCCTACTATTCAGTGCTGAACAATAGAAAACATTTCTTCGTTTTACCCAACCATCATTATAACTGTAAAAGAAAAAAAAATGTTTTAATGGTTGTTTTCGATAACTGCATACAAATTGGGAAGTTAACATTTAATATAATAAAGTCAATGCATTAGATTTTGTTGGGAATTACAGCTAGATAGGAAAACAGACATAAAAGGGAAGCGTCTCATCAACAACCAGCCTATAAAGAGAGAGCGAATGGAAATCCTTAAACTCTAAAATGTTAAACTACTTTTTCACTTCAGAGATGTGTCCATTAACAGGGGATTTTTTTTTAATGGAAACCATCAACAGTTTTGAACATGCAAATCTGCAGACAGTTTTAGGTAACAGCTCTGGAGACCTGTGTTTATGTATGTTGGTAGCAGCAGGACTGTGAAAAGTGAAGTAATTATTAATTTATTGTAAAAAAAGAGGTTGGATTTCAATGTGCTGGTTTTACAGCTATTTTTACAATCTGTAGTACATAAAACATGAAGTGAGGAAAATTGAGGAAAGTAACAGAATAACAGGAATAAAACCTACCCTATTACGTGTATATCATAGGTTCAAATTGTAGTATATCTGGCCTAAGTTGATATGGGTAGATATGTTAGAAATTCATGAAAAATGTTGCAAAAAATAGACTTTTTTTTTTAGTCCCTGAACATACAGCACATAATCGCTGCTGCAATGAAACCTTGAGACCCCATGATGGATATATACTTATAACATCTACATTCAGCAGTGTATATGATGCAATATACAGGTTTTCACTGTCAATTTCTGTTGCAAATGTTTGAAGACACAGCTCTTTCTATTCAACAGGGAAAAATCCAGCACTCATTCACTCTGACCATTTTTTCGGGCAACAGCCAAACTAAAAATAGTAAGGGTTGTAATAATGTAGTCTCAAATGCAAAGCAAAAACTACAACCAAATAGAACTAAAGTTTATGTCAATGGACTTTAGAAGCTACTTCAAAGGTCTAGGAAGTCTGTGTACTCTAAATATATCCCTGGTCATTTTCTATTTTAAAGGGAACCTATCAGCAGACATTTACCTAGTAAAACAGTACCAGTACCTTATCAGGCAGAATACAGCCCTTCAGATCATGTTTTTTTTATGGGCTATCATGGTGGCATCATCAAAAAAAAAAAATCAACTTTGAGTCAGGTCAAGTCAGCACTGGAACCAACCTTTTCCCACCAAAGCGTTCACCACTCCACAATCAATTATATTTTTCATAGAACATCACTAGCTGGGTGGTGTGAGAGGCTGACTTCAGTGCTGAGCTCTCCACCATCATGATTACATTCAACTAAATTGAATATCACTTCACAGTTGATTTTGTGGATGTTGCCAGAACAAAGGGCTATAAAAGTATCATAATCTGTAAGGTGTTAACCTGCTTGATAAGGTGCTGGTGGTGGTTTCTGCTGTCAGGTTCCCTTTAAGGTATTTGTCCATATTTTGCAGCTACTCACATGGGTGACACTGGAGCACTGATTCGAGTATCACCGATGCAAGAATGGCTATACTAACATGTACTATTTATAAGCTTCGAAACGTGGCTCATTTATATTGTTTTTAAGCTAATTCTAAGTACCACAATACTTTGCAGTTTGTCTGGTCCGTATAATTAGCAAGACAGCGTCAAGTAAAATTGTAGCGCATATGAGGATTAATTGCCAAAAATGTCCCTAAGCTACATTATACAGTATGTCTAATAATAAATGGGCGATATTTTGGTAAATTCTCTACTGACTAAACAAATAAATAGTACCAAGGTAATTAATAAGTAGATAATTACTTAGTTAATTACATAGTTAATTTTTGACATTTTTACAGTGGAAATTTAAAAAAAAACTATTTAAAAAACAACAATAATTGGGTAGACTTTTTAATGATTTTCTCTACATCTGGGGTACCAAACCTTTTTGGGCAAAATTGGTAAATGATTCTTAGACTAAGAAGCAGGCAGTAAAGAAGGCAAATTACTGTAATTCCCCCATAATACTTAATTTAACCACATATTCACATAAGTCTGAAGGTGCAATGTGTGTTCTAGTAAAATTCTGTCATGAATGAATGTGAATTATAATATAAGTGTTTGTGCTTATAGTCCAAAGTTTTGTAAATTTAGCTATCTCGCATACACTTCTTCCTTTTGGGCTGCTTATATTTATATGGCCATCTTGATCCAACTTCTCAAAAAATTATTAGACTGAGCTTTTCTTTGTTACACCAAATATTTGATTGGTTGTCAGGGATTATTGATATTTAAACTATTATATAAATGTAAGTAAATTACCACCTTGTTGTACCGCTTTTTAAAATTAATTTGCCCAAAATATCATGCTTCCTAAACTGTGTATTTAGTCAGTCATTCATTTACCCAGCAGTAGAAAAACACTCATAATAAAGTGCACAGCAATAGCAAACTGTTTTGTTATATTCCTGTATTGTAAACTGAGAGAATGCAAATGTTCTCTACGGCAATAAAATACGTGGCAGCATTAATCTGTCAGGCCCATGCCAATCTCTCAGTGCTGCTTCCCTGGGTACACAGAATAAGCAAATATCAGCATGCTGTCTAAAAATAGAGGTAATCTGTATTCAGAAATGTCACGTCTGCTGTCACAATCAATGCCGCTGAAGTGCTGCTGCGAGCTAATATCCTAATCAAAGCAATTATGGCGCATTTGCTTATTGGCTCTATTTGGACCTTCATCACCTTCGATATGGAAATGGAGAAGCAAAAAAAGAAAGGTGTCAAAAATACCACAACACTAAAGACCTTTCTAATAAGATGCAAAAAATGTAAAGAAAGAAAGACAATGGGGGTCATTTATTAAGGGCCCGATTCGCGTTTTCCCGACGTGTTACCCGAATATTTCCGTTTTGCGCCGCTTGTACTTAAATTGCCCCGGGATTTTGGCGCACGCGATCGGATTGTGGCGCATCGGCGCTGGCATGCGCGCGACGGAAATCGGGGGGCGTGGCCGAACGAAAACCCGACGTATTCGGAAAAACCGCCGCATTTAAAAACCGAAAATGTGTCGCATAAGGACCGCTTACCTTCACCTGGTCCAGCTCGGTGCATTCCGGCGCGATGAGTTTACTTTCAGCGCAGCAGCGCCACCTGGTGGACGGCGGAAGAACTACCTTATTAAATCCCGGCCGGACCCGAATCCAGAGCGGAGAAGCCGCCGCTGGAACGCGAATGGACCGGGTAAGTAAATTTGCCCCAATGTCAATTGTTATCTATTGTCAAGCCAAACATATTTCCAAGGAGATTAAACAAAGATGAAAAGTATCAGCAAAATTGAAACAAAAACACCTATAGAGACAATAATACAAATAGAGATATTTTCACTCTTAGGCCTCTTGCGCACAAACGTTTTAATACGGCCACGTGCTACCAGTACCGTAACATTTCAGTATGGGTAGCACATGGCCACATTCTCATTAATGGGCAATACGGCCATCTATTTGAATGGCCAACTGTACTGCATCATAGTTGGAAAAGAGACAGAGGAGGTTCATTTCTTCCCTTCTCCAGCTGGCAGTATACTATGCCTGGGTCTCAGTCCAGCCAAAGCTTATGTTCATCTGAGAAAAAAAGGCAAAAGAAGTGACACTCCCTAAAAAACAATTCTTCTTAATTGATAGTCGGCCATAGAGCAGGGATATAAAACGGGACACAAAGTGATGGCGATGAGCAAAATGGCCTGTCGTTGTCACTTCGTGTCTGGTTTACCTCCCTGCTCTATGGATGGCTATCAATAAAGAAGAATCGTTATTTGGTGAGTGCTTCTACTTTTGCCTTTATTTCTCAAATTTAAGCTATCTGTGTCGATCAAGCTCAGCACCATCATAGATTCAATACTGACTCACCCTGGTATCTTATGCATGTTCCAAATAAAATGGCTACTGGGCTACTCGAGATGTGGTGCCAACTTCTGCTACAACCCAGGCATCTGACCTGTTGGTGTTTTTTACATAAATTTGGATAAAGCTTTCGTTCGTTTCTACGGAGACTTAACCTTAGGCCCCTTTGACACAAATGTATGTTTTTTTCAATCATGTATTTCATGATTATGAAAGGGTTCTTACTTAACTTCTATAAACAAAGAAATTCAGCAATTCCTCAGGTCATCTCTACCTTTCCCTTGGTTATATTTTGTTTTAAATTTAACTTTTTTCCTTAATGTTATCGAATTGAACACATCAACTGTCCTCAAATATGTAGTGCATTCATTTCACAGGCACCAATGAATCTTCTGTCCCTGTATTGAAGGGTCCTAAACATGTATGGTTTGGTTTTGAACAGATGTATACAACCTAAACACATCATGATCTTCACAATCAAACACACAGGGTCTCATTTACTAAGGGACCATTTACTAAGGTGAACTCCAGTGGACCTCAGCGTGGAAGCGGCAGATGCAGGAACTCAGGTGCGCGATCTTAGTGAATCGCTGCATACCCGAATCCTCACTGGACAACGCACCGTGGGATCGTGACAGGACCAGGTAAGTAAATGTGCCCCATAATGATCAAACAAACTCACTTACCAAAGGATACTCACTGTACAGACTGTAAAAAGTTATTAGGTAGAACATGGAAGATTTGAGTAATGACTAAATAGACAATGGTCATCTTACTATTGGAAACACAGTTATTTCAAATTACAGACATCTGTCACTTGAGTTTAAAGGGAACCACCCATAGATCTTTATAAACTGGTGGTTTAGTGTCCCAAGGCGCAAAAAGAAAAAATGATACTTGATTAGTACTCCCTGGATTCACTGCACAAGTGCTGTAGGTACGGCACATGCACAATGAAGCCAGGTTATCATCCTGGTTTTATTGAAGCAACGCAAAATCTCCAGATGTGAGTCCGAAGTGCCCCATCAGACATTTGTTTTTAACATTGCACCCAAAACAGCTGTAAAACAGGTTGATTTGGGACCCTAAAGAGGAGGACCATATGCATCTGTAGTTGGTTTAGGGTCTCAAATGGACCTAACAGTGCATTAAAAATTAATGCGTCCATACTTCTTCAAGAATTCTATGACATTCAGAGCTGTAGAACTTTGTTATGTAACTGCTACATGATCATCTCAGCAGATGGAAGTCACAACCGTTTCGATAATCTCTGGATGTATAAAATATCCTCTTCTAATTTCCTTTGGTTCTTCAAAACATTACTCTCCCAAACAGACTCCATTTGTTTGTATAGAATTGTAATAATCTATAGATTAAGTGAGGACATACATAAGGTATGTACAACAGATATCCAGTAACCACCACAGACACAGGAATGAAAATCACTAACCTACATTATCCCATAGTCTAGAATAATACATGGTAGGTAACTACTTTTTTGGAAAATGATGATATTTTCTGTTCGAACAAATTATAATAGTAACTCTTTATAGTGCCATACTATTCCGCAACACTACACATATTAAGAGGTACATATGCAAACAAAATGAGAGATTACATAACATGGTCAGATGGAACAATGGGAACAAGGGTCCTGCTCACAAGAATTTACAATCTATGAGAATAGAACAGTAAATACATTTTGAAACATACAGGAGAGAAGGTCCAACCACCAGCACTACAACTTATCCTCTTTTTCTCCGGGATATGAGCTAATGTTACTTCCGAGGATAGCAGCGTGTCTGATAATAAAGATGACAGTGCTGGTGCTGCTGGAGAGAGTACAGTCCAGATGTGGAAAAAGAAAAGAAAATAGCGGCACTCACTGGTGAGTTTTTTAAACTAGCATATTCAAGCACCATTTACATAGTCTTCTCTTGACTAACATCCTATTAACTTTATACTAAAGTACATTTTTGTATCAACCTTAACCTATCAATTTGTTTTCTATTATTATTGCATCATATATATATATATTTATAGTACCACAAAAAACAGCATTTCTAGTACTTGCAGTCTTCCATAATCAGAAATTGGGGTTTCAGTTTCACTTTACAGAAAAATATGAAAAACGCTTATCTATATTCAAGGAATTTTTTGGCGCAAGAAATGTAAATGCAGATGATTGCAGGATACACCATAAATGCCTGATAGAGTCTTGTTTTGGTGCCAGCTGCTATTTTTAAAATGAAACTCAGAGTTCCATATCCCCATCCACAGTCACATACAAATTTGTAAGTGATGGTTTGGTTTTACAACCAACATGGCTCCCTGTTACAAAGACAGCATCGCTCACTATACTCAGGTTACTTCCACTCACTTCTATGGGAAATAAGGAAATAGCATACGTCAGAGAGCTACAATGTTTCTGTAAATCCTGATCTGGATTGGGTTGGCAGTGTGGACACTGAGCAATGGGACAGGGTCTGGGTGTCTATTTTAATAATAGCTTCTTGTCATAGATAATGAACAGGCATCTATCAGACTTCTGATTTTAAAGAGTAACTAAGCCTTGGAAACATTTTCTAATGTCAATGAATAGCAGGTGATAATAGTAAACTTTACAATATACCTGTATACCAATATACAATAACTCTGTGTCTTGTTTCAGCTCTGTCTTTTGCAGTGAGCTGCTTTTTCTAACCCTTTTTTTGCAGCAATCCCTGCATATCAAGATTAAATAAGACCAGAGCTGAGATCCTGGAGATAAGGCCTATAGGTAAGTATGTTTAGGTTAATTTTTAATCGTTGATTTACTTTAATGGGAAACAGGTTTCACTGCATTTTATAATTATGATTAGATTAAAGAGAAAAATGAAAATTATGTAATTTGTTTAATAAAAGATTTTGTATAGAGGCAGTCCCTGGTTTACGTACAAAATAGGTGTTTTAGATTTGTACTTAAGTTGAATTTGTATGTAAGTTGGAACAGGTATATTTGTGGCTCTAGATAATTTGTTTTTCCAATGACAACTGGATTTTCAAAATTTTGTAGCTGTTATGGCAACATGCATTATCATTAAAACGTCATTACAGACACCTTATAACTGATCATTGCAGCCTGGGACAAACGTAAAGCATCCAAAGACCATCACCAGAGATCACAGCGGGCAGAGAGGTCCGTCTGTAACTAGGGGTCGTCTGGTGTCAGGGACCACTTGTACTATCATACCATAATAATGTAATATTGATACATTGTATTAGTTGATGGTATCACCCACATCAAACCTAATGTGTCCCCCTAAAGGATTGCTAAGAATCATATCAATAACTACTGTGATTAATTTTATTAAAAGTAGACATTAATCCAAAATCATTGTTTTATGGCTGAACCTGTGCAAGATGATAGCATATGAGCCAAACCTCTTAAAAAACAAATAATATTATAGTCTCATGTCGTTAAAAATTAAGATTAATGGGATTCTACTCTCTCTTGTCAGTGATTTTATGGAGCAGGTTGTGACTCTGATGAAATTTGCCGTATTAAAAGTCACGCAGAGAGGCAGGTCATACTGTAGAGGTGGAAGGATCTGCATTCAACAATACTATATAAACACATTGATTATTTGTGGTAGTCATTATAAATACAACAACCTTGGAGCATTTTTGATGTTTGCCTTGTAGCGTGGCAGATTAAGTCTGCCATGGGCGCTGGGCTGTATGAAAATTGTGGGCCCCCACAAAGTCCATTTTTTTAAAAATGGTTTGACTTTCACTGCCTACATATGGTACTGGAACCAATCCTTTTGAGACAGCATAGTGGTCCCTTCTGTCGGCTGTCTGTTCAGTTACAAGTTCTTTGAAGGACCTTGAAACATCCTGTAAGGCCTATTTTTAAAATATGTACATGATGTCTTGGTCAGTGATTTCGGATGTCACGGAGGTCATAGGACCCATAGGAGCCTTGCTTCCCAGTTGACTGGCGAAACAGCCATATTGTCATCTTATAGGTGACGCAGACAGGAATATTATTGTAAAGCTTTATAGTGAGATGTTTGATAGAAGTTCATTAAATCCATCAGTTTGGCATGGACTCCTGTATTAAAAAGTGACCTGTTTTTGTGATGTCTAATGCCACTGCTTTACATCTTAGACATCAAAATAGAAAAATAAAAAGCTACAATTTAACTGGGGCTGTTGCATAGAAACAATAAAGCAATATATTGAATCTTCCTCAGGACAATCCTTACTTCCTAAAGATGATATATTATAAACCAGTCATCTCTGCCAAACCTGCTGAAATGTGCAGAATTTGGAGATTTTCAACTTACTTAAAGCATAACTGTAAAGTTCCTCACAAAAAATAGTTTTAGCACAGCTGGAAAGAGAGTTTGATAACAATTTCAATGATATCTGTAAAATGCTGCTGGCTTCTTCCTAGCCTGAGATATATCTGGTATACACTCACCGGCCACTTTATTAGGTACACCATGCTAGTAGCGGGTTGGACCCCCTTTTGCCTTCAGAACTGCCTCAATTCTTCGTGGCATAGATTCAACAAGGTGCTGGAAGCATTCCTCAGAGATTTTGGTCCATATTGACATGATGGCATCAAACAGTTGCCGCAGATTTGTCGGCTGCACATCCATGATGCGAATCTCCCGTTCCACCACATCCCAAAGATGCTCTATTGGATTGAGATCTGGTGACTGTGGAGGCCATTTGAGTACAGTGAACTCATTGTCATTTTCAAGAAACCAGTCTGAGATTATTCCAGCTTTATGACATGGCGCATTATTCTGCTGAAAGTAGCCATCAGATGTTGGGTACATTGTGGTCATAAAGGGATGGACATGGTCAGCAACAATACTCACGTAGGCTGTGGCGTTGCAACGATGCTCAATTGGTACCAAGGGGCCCAAAGAGTGCCAAGAAAATATTCCCCACACCATGACACCACCACCACCAGCCTGAACCGTTGATACAAGGCAGGATGGATCCATGCTTTCATGTTGTTGACGCCAAATTCTGACCCTACCATCCGAATGTCGCAGCAGAAATCGAGACTCATCAGACCAGGCAACGTTTTTCCAATCTTCTACTGTCCAATTTCGATGAGCTTGTGCAAATTGTAGCCTCAGTTTCCTGTTCTTAGCTGAAAGGAGTGGCACCCGGTGTGGTCTTCCGCTGCTGTAGCCCATCTGCCTCAAAGTTCGACGTACTGTGCGTTCAGAGATGCTCTTCTGCCTACCTTGGTTGTAACAGGTGGCGATTTGAGTCACTGTTGCCTTTCTATCAGCTCGAACCAGTCTGCCCATTCTCCTCTGACCTCTGGCATCAACAAGGCATTTCCGCCCACAGAACTGCCGCTCACTGGATGTTTTTCTTTTTCGGACCATTCTCGTAAACCCTAGAGATGGTTGTGCGTGAAAATCCCAGTAGATCAGCAGTTTCTGAAATACTCAGACCAGCCCTTCTGGCACCAACAACCATGCCATGTTCAAAGGCACTCAAATCACCTTTCTTCCCCATATTGATGCTCGGTTTGAACTGCAGGAGATTGTCTTGACCATGTCTACATGCCTAAATGCACGCCATGTGATTGGCTGATTAGAAATTAAGTGTTAACTAGCAGTTGGACAGGTGTACCTAATAAAGTGGCCGGTGAGTGTATATACCATTATATTCAGATTCAGCTATTCCTGATGTGGGTAGGCACTTCTTGGTTGTGACATAAGCCCACCCCACTGAAGCCAAAAGAGGACAGCATGTTTGTAATTGGCCGATCTGAAGCATGTGATGAGTCACATGCTTGAGACCTCACTGAAGGTCGTTTGCAACAAACTAAGTACTTTTAAATCATGTAGGACAGCCTGTTTGTAATTGGCCGACCTGAAGCATGTAATGGGTCACATGCTTGTGACATCTCTACAGGCTCTACAGCTCCTCTCAAAAAGCCGGCTGTCATCTCTAGCTATACTATATAGTTTACCTTGGCAACCAGAAAGCATGGCAAATGGAGATAAGCCTTGGGGGCAAGGTAAAACTTCTGCTAGCTGCTAAACACCTGCAGATAGCTAATTATAGTAAATTAGAGAATTGATTGTTTTTGCTTAGTGCAAAAAGTAAGGCAAAAGTTTTCATACTTTCCATTTGTACATTAAAGTCTGTATTTGTGACTCTTTCAGATATGATATGGCCACACTTTCCTTTGTTATGCTCAACCAAGTTAGTTACCAGAGGTAAATCCTGTGCACAGAGATTTCTACAATCAAGATGGGTGAGAGAAGTGAAATATGATGTTCTAAAAGGCAAGTCTGAGGGCAAAAGGTAAAGTTGAAAAAAAATGCATGACTCTGCATGGGATTCCCTTGGTTTTTAGTGTAGAACTGATACTATCTGAATCTGAGCAAAATTAGAAAAAAAATTGCCATGGAGGGTGATGAATATAAAGACGCAAGGTACTAAAAAAAGGTTGCAAAGATTGCAAGAAGTAAAGTTAGTATTGTACATATGAACAATTAAAATTTTGGTAAATTAAAATGTGGTATATCTGATATGGGTTTCCTTAACTTAGTAGGGATCACATTGTAGGTGATGTGATTGGGTTTGCCAATCACATCAGCGTTGACCAACCTGCAGTCATTATGGATGGGATACACACAGATTCTATCCATATGTTGCTTTAAAAAAATTGTTACTGGTTCGGAATCTGCAGTCAATGATAGCTGCAAATGCACCTTGTGGGTATTCAATCCTTTGCATTGCAAAATATTAACCACCACTTCATTTTTTGCTGTGGTCCGCTTTGGTATCGTATCTGCCATGTGTGCCCTAGACTGCTGTGATAAAGACTAGCCCTGTTTAAAGTTCTCAGGAGGCAGCGTAGGATCTTTTAGGCCTACAGCACACAACCGTGCTCTCACTGTAAAAAATGGACTGTGTACTGGATGAAGTTCACAACTTAGTACAACAAGGTTGGGTTGTATAGGGTCCCTGTTTCACCTTAATAGCCTAACCTCAGGGCTACAGCCCTAATCAGCTGTTTAGGGCTGTGGCTCCAAGTTAAGGCAATTAGGTTGAAATAGAAATCCGCAGTGTATGGGGCCTACTAGGGTCAGTCACCGAGGTCCCACGGTGATTATCATTCAATTATAATCCAATTCCACCTCCTAGCCTCTGTTTTTTATCATTGTCATTTCTGATGATCAACACACCATATATTAAACCTACTCTATTCTGCACGACTGCCTCTAGCGGAAATAGAAGCCAAAGAACCATAAGAGAACAATACAGTATTGAGCACACAGGTATGAGATGTGATGATTTTTAAAATTCAATGTGGGATTTGATTTTAACATTTTAGAACTTCAGTTGAAAATAAAAGTGATGTTTTAGGCATATATTCATCAGCTGTATTTTCCTGGATGGATTTCACAGACAGACCACAGTGCTGGGACAGGACTCATATTTAAAATATCAGTGTTGAACTGTAATCATGATTACAAATGGGTGCTGCCATTCTGTGGGGAAGCATCATATCTGTGCAACATATTTCACTACTGACCATGGTAATGTACTGCCATCATTGGAGCTTTAGACAAGGACCTTCCAGGGCGGAACTGCAGTAGAATGTCTGATGTGCATATTATGCTGCAGAAACCACCCATTGCAAAAAATTCTTTGAACAGCATAAATTTAAAGGGAGCCTGTTTTGACAATAGATGCTTGAGTGCTTGAGGTGTGGTGGGCAAGAAGCAGACTTTTCTCACGTCATTTGGTTTTGCCCGATAATCGGAGAGTTCTGGCAGGAGATCTTTGCCTATATTTCGAATCTTTTGGGAACAAAAATCATCCCAAGAATGTGGGTTGCTATTTTGGGAGATATGGAGGGATGCGGATTAGATCAACGGTCACAGCAATTGGTGCATAGAGTTATGCGCCTGCGACGAGTGTGTATTGCCAGAAACTGGGGGAATGCAGAAGCTATCCCTAAAGAAGGTTGGATTAAACTGGTTAACAAGATTAAGCAATGCGAAAAGGTTTGTTTCAGAAGACAGGGAAAGGAAGGAAGGAAAAAATGGGAATGTGTTTGGGGTTGTTTTTCTTCTCTCTTTCTTCCCATCGGTATAGAGGGGGGGGGTGTTGATGGGGTGGGAGTAAGGGATATTTGTGATTCGATGTATCTCATGAAGCTGTGTTAAAATTAAAGTAGTTTTGGATATAAAGGAAAGAAATAGAGGTAGCACTGCCACTATAGGGTATCATATGGAAATTAGATGTATTTGAATTTGTTTTGTATTTGTTGTTATTGATATTAATAAAAAAAAAAGCCTGATTAACTAATTGACACCCCTTTTTAGCTAAAATTGTTTACCTTACATCCTCATAATTCAACTTGATACTATCCTGTCTGGCATCAGAGGGGCCATGTCCGGCCAGCCCCTTCCTTCGACTCCTCCTCATGGCTTATGCCTCCTAACAATTTAGCACATCATGTCATGTGACCAGCGTGATGTCATCTAAGATCCTATACCATTTACATTTGCAAAATTTACTCCATACATATTTTATCACATGAAATCACAGCTTGCCTCAATGGATTTCTACTCCTCTCGATGCCCCCATGGAGACATTCTGCGATTTCATGTGATCACATACATACATGGCGTACATTCTGCAAATGTAAAGGGAATAGGACCTAAGATTACATCACCCTGGTCACATGAAATGAAAGTAACACAAGGCACTGTGCAATATGTGCAGGTAAACTTCTGGTGACAGGTTTTCTTTAAATCCCATTAACTATGTTGGAACTGTAAATTGCTGCTGGAGATCCGCTGGCAAATTGGCAGGGGCTGACCTGCTGCTATTACACACCTTGTCGCTTGGCCTTAGGATAGAGTCTGGATTTTAAAGACTAGCAAATCCGATAACAGGTTTCCCTGTTTTACTTTGTACACCCGGAAGGCTGTTAATCACTGTGTGTGGGCTGGGTAATAAGGACTCCCTTACTAGGAGTCCTATCAGGATTTACTCAGCTTTTTATTTTGAAACCCTCCACCAAATTCTAAAAATGATAAAACACTGACCAACCAAATTTACTATAACCTGCACCAAAATACTAGTGCAGACAGTATCTGAATTCTACCCCAACTCAGATCTGGTGTAGATTTTAATTCTGCCAGAATTCTGATGTGCCAGAATTACTAAAATGATACTAATTCTGGCATTTTGTGCACCAGTGATTAATACTGGTGCAGAATGTGACTTATACATTAGGCCCTTCAGACATGTCTAGTAGGGCACTGTGATGTAGAGGTCCATAAATAGCAATTGCAAACCATGGCAGCATATTTCCCCCACGCTGCCATAATGGAAAGTAAAAATGATCCCTTCAATGCTGAGAAATGGTGAATTTTGCTAGCCGCATTTAGGAACACTTGAGAAAGTGGGTGGGACCAGTGTGTTTTCTTACTATCCGATCTTCTGCACCAAAATCTAAGTTTGAAATGACTATACTGAATTAATTTTTATCTTACTGAATCAACACCTCAATACCATGTTTATAGTCAATGCTGTGAAACTACTGATTTGATTTATAGTAGCACAATATCCAACTATATCTTCATTGACAAACTAAAATTTATTAGTGTCTATGTTTCTTTTAAATAGTCCAATTTTTCAGAATCCATTCTACACCCTTCCACCTCTGTAGATTCCTATTGCTCAATCTACTATAACAAAGGAATGTGAAAAGGAAATTGCAAACATAGATAAATAAATCAATAGTTTCATTAGATGACACATACAAGAGGATCAGTCTTATCTAATGGAATATGTGTTGCTTGACTCCCTTAAACTTGTCCTGGGTAGAAATTCACACATTTGTTCACCAACCCTTACTGTGAATGCAAATAAAATAATAATGTAATAAGTTTATGTGAACACAATTATTGCCTTGTGCTGGCTGTCTTAGGTCGTTGACCTCTGACAAGAATAGACATTATACAACTTTGTAAATGACAGCTGTAGCTGGACTCTGCAAGACTTCCCCCATCACTAAAGACTATTTTTATATTTAGTTACACATTCTAGCTTTATCATCAGCTTTATGTAAAGGACATATATGGCATCATGCATTCTCTTATGTCATAAGTCACATGTTTATGTAGATTGTGAGGGGCAGTCCCAGGATTTCACTATATATAATAAAGTTTATTTGAATGCTCTGGGGGGGGGAAGGTGGATGGAGCACTAAGCAACAACGTGTCACCTGTGTCTCTGTCCCTACTCCCTGCCCCCACCATCTCCCATGGGGGGGATGACTGTTCTCTCTGTATGTCTGTCAGTCTGTTTAACTCTCTCACACCCATAGATAACTTGCTGTTAGCCGCTGCAACGACATTACTTGGGGGCTCTCGTCCGCGATTATGGAAGGAACCAAAAGAAATAATTCATGGCGGGCAGTGGCTAACAGGACAACAGGGAATCACACTATTGGACTGGTGAGTAAGACAATTAACACAATTGTATTGGCTGCTGTCCAGGTATTGTTTTCTTGATATTTAGTAGGTAATATAGTTTTCTATGGGTTGTGCATATGTATAGTTGTGTATGTTTAATTGTTGTTAGAATAAGAAATCTGACTACATGAGTGAGTGAGTGACGTGTGATTGAGATAAGGGAGCGCTTGAATTGTGATCTCAAGAAACACACCCCTGAAAAGATTCTTTACTCACTTCCATGCAGTACGTTCGGGCGCAGTGAGTCTAGTGACTTTTCATGTGTGTTGAGATCAGAAGGCAAGTTGATCCTTGTAGAAGTGACAGAAACCTGTTGATAGTCTCTCTTCCCCTGTGTTGAGAGTAAAGGGAAAAGACACAGGTTTTCTGCCCCATGAGTCGGGTTAGTTCCCTCGCGGTATCTGGACCGAGACCCATGTGAGGCTCGCCCAGCCGGGGGAAAGATAGACTTTGTGTGAAATTGTGAAAGTGATGCAGGTTGTTAAGAAGTACTGGAGTACGAGCTAGGCAATGCTCCAAGGGCCAGTGTAACATAGGATAGATTGTTTTGAGTGCTCCTGCATATGATAAGTAACTCATTGATGTTGTTTAAGGCCTTCTGCATGGAGCCTAGCAGATTCTGGTGGTAGTTTAACCAGCTGCGGTATACAAGTTGATGCTAGACACTTGATCCAGTGGAAATTAGGATTACTGATTTCTAGGTGTCGGATAGTGGGAAGATTGCCGATATGGGGGGTTTGATCAGCCTCTTTTGTTTAATTAGTTGCGCCTGTAAGGTAAGGTGCGGACTGGTAGTATGGGAATATCGGGGTCTAGAGCTAATGCAGAGATGACCACAGAGGGTGGGGAGCTACGGCAGCAGAAATAGTTACTGAACAATGTGGAGAAGGGAGTTAGAGAATGGGTTCAGATACCATGGGCTGAGTCCATTTAGAATTATAGCGGTTAAAAGATGCGGCCCCTGGGAACTAGAGATTTAAGTGATGTGATTTGGAGAGACACAACAGAATGAACTAACAGTAACTTTTAACAACTTTAAGAATTGTGCCTTATCTGGAAATAGTATGAGTGAATTAACGTGTTTATGTTTTTTTCCAGGTAATGTGAGTTAAAAGAGAGAACTTTCTATTTGTAATTTCAATATGTTGAAAATGTTTGATGTAAAATGTAATGGATATCCTTCAAATTGGTTAACTGGTACCAGGTCACGTGACAATAAATGAGCTCAGTTAAATTTTGCATTCTGTGTGCATTTTGTCTGTTTTTGTGTTATTGTGCATGTGCATTTTTGTGGATGTAAAAATTTGATGTTCCTATTTTTAGGTGCATGCCATTGCTTCTGGAGTTATGTGCATGCTGTGGAATGTTGGAAAAAAACCATGCCAATTGATTGACAGGAGCAAAGTGACATCTGTGACCATTTGGGGCTAAGAATAGGTTATGTCACATTTTTGGTGTCTGTTTAAATGTCACTTAAGTGTAGAGTCAATGTATTATTGTTCATGTTAGGAACTGTATTACTTATGGTTTTTGGTGCCTGGGTAAAGGCCTTCCCAGTCATCCAATGTATAAGGTAAATTATAAGAATACATTTGCAATTAAGATCTTGGCAATGTCTTTGTTTTATTTGTTTATATGTGATCAACAACTAACTGTTCTCTGTGTTAATTCTGTGTAGTTGTTGTTGGAGCTCCAGTGATAAATGTGTCATAAGTGTCTTGTGGGCCCATTGTCTATTTATGTTAAATGTATTTTGCAGTACCCTTTTTGGTGTAATTTGTTTCACTTGTGATGTCAGACAGCTGTCACATACAGTGATTTGTATTTCTTATTTGTTGTCTACAACAGGCGAAGTTTACTTGTGTGTGGATCATAAAGTAATAGCAACATAGAGTCTGTCTGAGACTATTGTGGAAGAATGGTTTCTTTATGCATCTTCACTAAATGTTTACTTTGTATTTGTTCATATACCACTTTTTCCTTATTTATTACCTGAGCTATTCAAATTGCTTCTTATATTGATTTGCAAGGCCACAAACAAATATTATCAACAATTATGTTTTAGTCTAGTTGTAAGTTATTGAGATACGCAGTTTCCTATTTAACATTTGTCTGTCTCATTGAGTATGAAACCCTTCCTTGATTTAATTCTGTTTTTATATCATAGTAGTGTGTTTTGTACCCTGCTATATTACATATTCAGGGTCCAAAAAGACGGGAGATATGATATGGTTAAATAAGGAATGACAGACGTATGGGACTGTGGGATAGAATACAGACTGGTCACAGAAAGTTCTCATAGTACACAGGTTGACTACATTGCTCATTGTCTAACTGATACTTAAAGTTGTCTTGTAGATTATGTCCTGAGGAATCTACTAGATCAGAGATCTTCTTACTACCCTGACAGCTGGGATAGAGAACCACTCCTGCCCTGTAAAAGTAGGGGGAGCTGAGGGCATTCGCTGATACATGTAAGCTGGTAAGAGGTGTCTTTAGTATTGTGGTTATGGTCAAGTCTGGAGATGTAAGACCTTGCTGGGTCCTCAGGAAATCTCATGATGAATGTTGATGAGTGTTTGAGATCCTGACACTACCTCTGTATTATGTATTACCAAGGTGTGGGCACACATATGTTATCTGATGAGGCAGCTGAGGCTGCTTCCCTGCTCTATCTTTCCCATAGGATATGGTCTCTTCATGACTGTGGAGGATAAAGGTCCTGTAGTCGTGTTAGATGAGCTGCAAGGATGGATCCCAATGGCTGAGAGGAAGCACTGGGAAGCCTTCAGTGTATCTTGGAGTGATGGGAGCAGGAATAAAATAGTGTCTGCCTAGAACTATGTTTCCATAATGGTTTAGTTTGTGGATGGAGGGACAAGTGTCAGGACAAGGACTATGTTTGCATGATGATGGGTCACCCTGGGATCTAGCAATGCTGCCAGATTTGTGACAGAAAGACACATGGAGAGAGCAGCTTACACATCTCAGCGACTGCAAAGGGTAACTTGAGACTGTCATGGGTTGGTAAGTATAAGGATGCTCTGGTCTGTGCAGATCTCTTCTCAGGTGGACAGAAGGTAGATGTACCGGTAAGAGTGATAAAGATATTGTGTTTACTGAAAAGGTACAATCTTCACTCAAAACTGAATGTTTTAAATATTCTGGATATAGAGGTCAGGCTTTCCACACTCCTTAGTCTGAAGAGAAGTGGGAAGGTGGAAAGACTGCATTAGACCATCCAGCTTGGAGTTCAGGAGGCAATGACAAATGTGTGTTAACTAATGAGAAATGTTTGTCAACTGATGAGAAATCAGGAAAACCAGATGAGAAACCTGGTCTGATGTTTATATGTCAGCCTTTTTAATTTCTGTAGGAGTATTGGGGCTATAAGCTTGTTAAACATCATGTGACCATGGTAAAATATAATTATTATTATTCTAAGTGTTTCCTATTTATGGAAGTAGTTTTTTTTGTTAAATTATTTGGACCTGGCATAGTATTGTTAAAAGTAGTGTATTTTCTAGTAGTATGACATGTGCCAGGTGGTGGGTTCTATCAGTTATATATAGATCCTATTGGTCTTTGTGGGTCTAACATGATGTTGAGCAAGTTTAAAGGTCAAGGAAAAATATCAACCATCTAACTTAGTAGAGGATGAGAATTTCTGGTGACCGTCCTGTCTCAGTTTGTTTACTCAACTGGTGGTGGCCTTGAGGGATTAATCAATTTAGGGATTTTAAATTTATTGATTATAGGGATATGTATTTTTGCTGTTTTTGCTGTCTTTTAAGCTTGTGTTTTGCTTTTGTGTAAGGTAACTTAAAGCAACAGCTGAAGATGCTGAAACAGTACAAGTCCATTGTGGTCCAAGCTCAGCAGAGTCCAAGGGGAGATGATTAAAGCTTTCTGAAGTCAGATGATGTGACCCTTGAACTTCTGGAGTTTGGCGCCGCATAAGAAGATCACCCTACTTCAATAATATATTTGATACAATCCCTTAGATATAGTGAAATAACTGGTCTGCAAGAGTTCCAGAGTTTTAGTATTTCCTTATGAGGTTGTGGCCCAACTGGTGAATGACGTTCGAGTGTCCTGGTCCGGGGGATCCGGCCAGAAGTAGCTGTTTGGGTGCAACAACATAAGGAGGCAATAAATGTGTTCAAAAGGAGGAAATGTGAATGCAAATAAAATAATAATGTAATAAGTTTATGTGAACACAATTATTGCCTTGTGCTGGCTGTCTTAGGTCGTTGACCTCTGACAAGAATAGACATTATACAACTTTGTAAATGACAGCTGTAGCTGGACTCTGCAAGACTTCCCCCATCACTAAAGACTATTTTTATATTTAGTTACACATTCTAGCTTTATCATCAGCTTTATGTAAAGGACATATATGGCATCATGCATTCTCTTATGTCATAAGTCACATGTTTATGTAGATTGTGAGGGGCAGTCCCAGGATTTCACTATATATAATAAAGTTTATTTGAATGCTCTGGGGGGGGGAAGGTGGATGGAGCACTAAGCAACAACGTGTCACCTGTGTCTCTGTCCCTACTCCCTACCCCCACCATCTCCCATGGGGGGATGACTCTGTTCTCTCTGTATGTCTGTCAGTCTGTCTGTCTCACTCTCTCACACCCATAGATAACTTGCTGTAAGCCGCTGCAGCGACATTACGTTGTTGAGTGTATGAAATCAAATTGAAGGAAATGTAGGTTTCAGCAGACCAATATACATACTGGTTGCTTGGATAATTCCTTTAAATGTAAATTTTACAGGTCACCAAATTAATATTCATATCCAAGAAGCTAACCTTTAAAATACCGTAGCACTCAACCACCTGCTAGGATTTCCAAAACTGTGTGTTGCTGTAGTCGCCATTTAGCATCATGGAGGTTCCCATGTGTTTCTATATATGCAGATACGCAGTACATATATCATACACTGTAAATCTTGCCCCGATCAACAAAATATTTAAACACTTGCAAATTGTGCATTACAAAAGAAAAAATTGAAATTCATATTTTAATAGGAAATATGACAACTATGAAGAATCTGCAACTTTCATCAAATTATCATTTTTAACTCTTTACTATGCTTTAGGTCTAACATTCCTTCTCCTAACCAGATACATAGCTATAAAACCTTGAAAAGTATAAAATGATAGTCTAATAGAAATTCTCATCATATAATATATTTTCATTCTGATCTAGGAAAGCCACTACCGGTAAGCTTATCCGTTTATTTGGAAAATGAGCCTATTAAACAAAAAGAAGTATAACGGCATAAAATAATTTCATGTATGAAGCACGTAGAGAAATACATAAAACATTTCATTCTCTATTGATCAAGGTTAGACGAGGAACACAAATCCTTACCTGTGCTCAGTTAAAACGTTTATATAACCGAATCAACATCGAAAATGTATCCTCCCTAAGCAGAACACTTGATAACTGAGTAAATAAGTGAGAAAGTATAACCGCCTTTCTATAGCTCACCTATGAAAAGCAGGCAAGATAATTCTTAACCTCTTCAATCCTTAGTAATCTAGAACCCAATAGTTCACTTGGTTAATATGGCAGGCCTCATCATTGCTTCCATTTCTGCTTTCTCCTCTGCATTATGGCTGGCTACCGCCATACTCAGTGTCTTACAGTAGAGCAACCGGTTTGCTGCATAAAATAAACTGAAGAGTCACTGGGACACCTCCCATGGACAGTGTCATCCATCGGTTCAACGATGATTTAGTGCACATCTGTTTTACGTTCAATCCTCCTCCCTCCTCTTTCCCTGTGGGAGAAGAACCAGTACCAGCTACTTACCCCGTCTGCATTATTAATACATGTTAATGGCTCCATTACATCAAAAGTGACCCTTTTTTCTCCTCTCCTTTATTGAATATGGAAAAAGATAAAACAAGAAAATTCTAAATGCATTTGGATCTGTTTTGTCGGCAGCAATAAGGAACTGCATCCCCCCCCCCCATTTGTGGTATAGATTCACCAGCCAATAAGAAATCAATGCAAGGCAGCAAATATCTGCATTAAAGCAGTGAGGCAGACAAAGACTCCTTTGCCATTAAAGCTGCCACCGCACATATAGGATATTGAAGAAGGCAAGATCATATAAGGAGGGTGGGGTGGAGGAAGCAGACTCTTTATTTAAAGATGCAGCAATGCGAGGATGGCGTGACACACATAGCAGCATGCAAGGCGCTGATAAGAAGTTAAAATGCTGATTCTCCGACTGGGAAATCAAGGCTAAAGGCAGGACAGACGGCTAGAACGTGAATCCTTGCAGCAATTTCCTCTGACTAGCACACGCGGTAAATTCCTGTCTGCAGAGGAACAGACTGCAGTTCACATCAAGAAGGCAGACTGGGAATAAAGAATGTTGCTGAGGCTTCCTAAGGATGCTTTTCGTCCTTCCCACCCCTCTTTTATTCTTATTTTATTTCCATTAAATCCAGGATTTCCCCAGGGGAACGTTCAGACTCGGTAGGTGTAGAGCAGTCAAGCACCATGTGTTTGAAGACCCACCGTTTGAGACGCTGACCTATTTTTATCTGATCCCTATGTGGGTGTTGTGCAGGTACTGCTGGGAATGAGAAGAACTGCATCTCTGTATTAACTCTTGCATGGCCGCTTGCCTGAAAGAGCAAGGCTTGATTAGGGGCTCAGGCATCAGCCATTGTGTGCTAATTTTTTTTTCTACTGCTTTGTTTTCTTTCATATGCTTGTTCGCCTGCCATTACACATGCACAAAGACTAATGTATGCACCACCAGCCTTGTTCTTGTCTTCACCATGTATACCATGCCTAGTGCTGCAAATGTGCTCTTCATTCCACACGTATGATGACTAGTTACAAAGGGATGCTACATATGCACTGTCATGTCTTTCTGTATAAAAGATTTAGGTGTTTGCATTTTCTATACGATGACCATCCATTCTCAAGACAGACACCAGTGAGAGTCCCTAGGGAGTAACACATTATTAAACTGCCAGGCTTGTTGTCTGAAAGCAATGTCCACCTTTATGTAACATACTTTAACATGTTTGTTGTATGTTGCATGTAGTATGACGGCAAGAGTTTTGTCTATGGAATATAGAGCACATTTAACAATAAGGAATAATATTGCTGTATTTGTTATTACTTAGAATTATTATTATTATTATTACATAATGAATATTTATTGATTATTATAATAATATCATTATAAGAAGTAGGCTAGACATATGCATTTTTTATTAAAACTGAATTTATAGAATGTGAAATATATATTGATATCACAAATCACAATGCTGCCCTTTTTATCTTATTATTTAGTATAATTAACCCTTTCAGTGTGCAGCACCTTGACCTATGTCTAGCCTATGATCATTTCTATAGGTCACTGTGACAGAAGTAGGCCTCATCTGTAGCTCTGCATATATACGTACTCTATGTCTCGCTATATAGTTCTATGCTTCTAAATAGAGTAATAAATTAGAAACATCTTTGACACAACCATCTTTGTCCTTCTTTCTGTCTAATTATTTATCCAGATTGAGCTTGACTGCTGGAAAATTAGTTCTCTCCAGGAGGTAACAGAGCTGAAAGGGATTTTTTTTGGTCTTTTTATAGAATGAAAGATTGACAAGGAAAACTTGCAGTGTGTGCATTGCTGTCATTCTTGTAAGGTGTACAGAACCTACTGACACAAGCACTCGAGCTGCGTGGTCTGGTTCTGCTAACAGGCTTATAAGGAATCCTGCACAGCAGGGGAGCAATTGAAAGCATATGCATTGTCTGCAGAACTAAGCACTTGTAGTGTCTCACTGCAAAGGCATCAGTATATAGGAGAGAATCACATATTGTAGAATACAACTGTAGTGTAATGATCTTGTTTGTCGTATTGACAAGAATTCTGCCAACTAGGTACACAAATGTAATATCGCACAATATATCACAGTTCATTATGGTGTATCACGTTGTATTAAAAGCTGACCCCTTCTTATATTACTGGTTCCTTTACTTCAAGCATGTGCAAACCATACAGGTTTATTGGCATACTGAATACAATACTATATACAAAACTGAATACTGATACGATTAGTAACAGATTTCTAAAATTTACTATCTATTTTTATTTGATTTATTATGCTTTGTATTTGTCATCAACAGCTGTCAGACAATATCAAGAGCTATCGGTTTATTCAAAGACTACTCCCAATATCCAGTGATGATAGAGGTGCTTATATCGGTTAAGAACACCGCCTGGATGTGCATATGAATTAAATATCTAAAGGTTTACCTGTATTGCAGATTGCATGAACAAAGACATGTTTTTCTCCCATTCCTAGTTTCTGTACAGCAAGCCACACCCTATCGAGCAATTTGACATTTTACATTAACCTATGCTATGCTTCAGTAATTCAAGAATACATGGTGCTACGTCCATAGCAATTTAATGAGAAAATAATTACATATAGTCACTACTATCTACATACCATCGTCAAACTTAAATTGGAATTTTTACATTTTTTTAAACTAAATTTTAATTCCTATTTATATATAAATGTATACATTTATTAAAATATCTTAATGGCACTTATGATGCCATTATGATTTCTTTTACAGATGGAATTGCTCTACACAGTGCATTGAAAAAGTTTTATCACAAAAAATAAAAAAGTGCAATCAATGATAAAATACTTAGAACGAATTCAATTTCACAGTAAACTTTTGGAAAGACCTAGAAGATGCTGGACAGAAAATCAATGTAAAATATGTTGCATTTTTGCAATAATCTGTTTTATTATTTTTATTATTTTAAATGTTTCTAGCTTTTTTTGTTCTTCAAACTTTGCCAATTTTGGGCAAAATTAATATGTAATGTATTATTATAGCATCTTCTGTACGGGTATATATATATATATATATACACACACACACACATATATATATATATATATATATATATATATATATATATATATAATTATGTATTTGGGTGGGTCAACAAGTGCTCTTAATCAGTTTCTTAATTCAAATTTAACTTTTAAATTAGTAAGGACATATATATTAATTCTTAAAATTTCTATGGTTCTACAGTTTCTGCAGTTTGTATCTTGTATACATCATACATTTCAACATTTCGACTAATGAAATCAGGTCTGATGTTTGATTTGCCTAAACTAGTTCTAATGTGTGTAAAATAAGTATGTATTTAATTGCCATTTTTTAATTTAACACCACTTTATTTCTTAAAATTACTTAAATTTAGCAATGGAAATGAAACCTTGTTTTTACAGAAACATCTGTGAAACAGAACACAAATGTTTGAAGTAATTTTAATCTTAGTTAAATATTTGCAAACAATTTTTAGAAACAGTATTTGATAAATCCTATAAAGTTGATAGATAAATTAGTGGTTGTACAAGAAAATAGTATATTAAAAAGGGATTTTTTGTGTTAACTGCAGTTTTTGTAATTGTAGAACAAATAAAAACAAATGAAACTATGGCAATATATGTAACTAAACTAAAGAAAAGAAAACTCCAACCAAAAATAGCAAAAAAAAAAATTGTAAAAAAATTCAGGAGCCATAGTTGAGAAAACATCTATCAAAGCACCAGAAATTATTTTACCTTTTACCTAGTTTACCTTTTTATATTTTATATATTATTTAGTAAAGTCATTTACATTTTTTTAGTAACTAAGTGACTTTTCAAGCAAATATTGTAAATGGCTTTTGTTCTTGCTTTTTTTAAGGTATAACACTCAAAATGTCTACATCTTTCAATATTTTACCCAGATAAGTAATCCGAAAAAACACTTGTTGCTCTGAATGAGAGAAGAAGGGAAGAATATATTGTATAGATATATTAAGATGATCATTGAGAAGCTCACGGGATCTGCCTATTAAAGGTTAACATAAATGACAATGCTCAAACAGTTTCAGTGCGTTTCCCCTTCCTCTCCCAGCAGAACACACAGTTGAATACTGCAACGTGCCCCACCCAAGATGCTGCATGTATTCTTACTGTGCTGAAGCAAATAGCAGAACTCCTTGCACAAAATGAATCATCCATTAACATGCTGACACTCATAACATATCGCTACAGATTTTTCACCAAATTTAAGAATAGTAAACCTGTTGCTATCTACACTTCATTTTATGAGATGCATTTTTGGCAAAATGAGCATTTGCTATAACTCCAAAACCAAATAAAAAAATACTGTAAATTCCACAGAGAAATTAATTATTACCGGACGACAAATACAGATGTCATTTTATAGCATGAAATGAAAAAACAAACATAAAAATATATAATTGTAAGAATTTGTGAGACAACTCATAAATGACAGGGCACAAAAATCTCTTTTGGTGATTAACATTATAAAAAAGGTTTGGAACAAAAGTAAATGATTTATGACACCAAAGGGAAAAGAAGATACAAAATGAATGAACAACCAAGAACACCAAGAATGATCAAAAATCAAAGTAAGAACTTAAAACTTGACATCATACAAATACATCCCTGAAAGGCCTGGATCTTGCTGCTATATGTCTTATATATGTGACTTATCAAGACATATTTGATGTAGACTTTGCTATGCCTTTTAGCTTGTAATACTAAATCATATAGGAAATATAAGCTTTTCAGTCATATTCTACAGGAAAATCACCCCCATATAACCAGATTAACCTGTTGTGTTATCTTTCTTGAGATCCGCTGATACTATCAGACCAAAAAGGCCATAAGGCTTTGTGAATATTACAGTTTTTAGTGCCAATATTACATAAGAGCAAATCTGGGATTTGCCAAATCCTAAATTTTACCTCATATATAGAAATATGTTCTAATGTAAGCTTTTTATAAGTAAAGGTGATAAAAGACCTACATGTTCATGACTATATCTATATTCTGAAGCTTCATTACAGACTAATTTCACATGGTCATATAGAGATCTTGGGCAGAAACATCTTGCAGTTCTTCCAAGCTTTGTACTGCATTGCTCATTATGTCTCTCCCACACAGGCAGGTGAAGTAGGATACTGACGTCAAACAGAATGTACGTTTAGTCCTTATCACTAATAAAGACATCATTCTATAAACCACAGTATACAAATACATCCAAAAACTGAAAATGAGATCTTTTGGTTTAATATGGGCGCCTTCCTTTTACCTCGTGTGGACAAACTGTTTCCACTGCAATAAAAGCAATATAATTATATAATCGTATGTATGAACATACTCATAACTGCAATACCAAGATCATAAATCTACAAAAAAAAACATAGAGAGTAGGAACATACAGGGAAATATATAATTTATATATATATATATATATATATATATATATATATATATATATATACATACATATATTATATATATACATATATTTCTATTCCTTTCAATTTCCATGCATTGTTTATGATCCTGAAATATCAATTTTAAGCATAACTTCTTGTGATGGTTCACACCCCTTATACAGAACATGGATATCACTGCAAACTAGAAAAACAAAATGAGTAAATACCGAAGTCGCCATTGCTCAGTCGTCCGGCAAATATGAGTCACTGAAGGATCAACAAAAACACATCTGTAACTACCATGTATGCACAGATAACCAAGTCTAATTACCTAACTACCGCTAAGAATCCCCCAAAAGTGGAGTATCCGCTTCTAATATATCAATACACAAGGTTGTAAATGTCAATAGAATCATAAAGGGTTAATAGATATAGGTATTGCAGGGCTAAAATAATACGTCATAAGAATTCGAAATTAAATATGGTCTATATCTATAATTTTTCATTACAAAAATACAATATTGAATATGACTACAACCAATCACATGCCAGCAAAATTTCCTGAAGCATAAAGCACAAGGGAGTGGCTCAATACCATCTGTGTAGAAGACAGATGCATAGACAATCCAATCATAAATATCTATTATCTTTAACCAACATGATTGGGATGTTATATATTTGAAAGATAGAAGAAGATATTTACTTTCAAGGTTTCTCAATTCCTATGTCATACAGCCAGTTTGGACCACCAAAGGTTTGGCGGCCATATTGGATTCGCAACGACCTAGGTGTCCACGCCTTTTGCATTTTCTTACACTATCCAGTCAATCTGAAGGTCATCTAAGATCCTTAGTGAAATATAACAAAATTTGCTCAATGTCAGCTTGGTCACAGAAACCTTGGTTGCTAGGCAACATACTAATCATTAGCTTCCCGCAATATAATCTGGCAGGGAATCCGAATAAGTCAATCCAATGTTCCATGTTATCTTTCCAGCAGTATGATTGACCAATTATTAACCGTGTGTATCCAAATTCTAGAATGTTCTCCATGGCTATCTGTGCATAAGAAGGTGCCACACTGGAAAATTCACACAAAACATTTACTGTATATGACAGAAACTACAATATACACGTGCTCTGGACCTATATGATATTTGATATTTACCAAATCAGGTTTCCAACATCATCACTATGGTTCCACCTTCGTCTACAGACAGCCCCTTGCATCTACATAAAATGATCTGTTATTCTATGCCTTCATTACCTTTTATGTTGAAACCAGAAATACACCCAATTATAATTAGGCCCTAAATCCATTTTCTCCAACTAGGCTGGTAGAGACGAAGAAAATGTCTACTAATGCAAATGGTAAAAGGCTACATTTGCATGTGTTTTAAATATTCACCAGGGAGCACCGTGGTGGAGAAGGAAATTTCTATGACTACAATATATGTAATATTCATTGAGGACTTAACATGATAAAGCTTTACCAAATGTTTTTACCTTAGAGCTTATTTTTTTAATTCCAATTTTCCTGTTGTGATGTATTTTTTTAAATAAAAAAATCCTTTGATCATAAGAAATAATACAACTTGATCCTTAAATGTATCAATAAGGTTATAAAATATCATGCTCATCACAATGTACTTCCTCTAGTTGGATGCTCTGACTGTATATAATGTTACATGTGGGCAGCACATATCTCATGTAGGTCTCAGTGACTGAGCACTGCTAGGTGAAAGTCACCCTCCCTGCCTACGCCTAACTTCATTTTACAGTCAGCAGACATTTAGTCCAGACAGTGCTGTGCCGCCACCACATGAGCAGGTCTTCTTCAATGTCTCCTATGGCACGCCCAGATCATCTACTACTCACTTCCACAGCTCTCTAGTCTGCAGTAAGAAGAACACGGTCTGGGAGCATGACAGCTCCAGCGCAAGCCCCTCTATCTTCCTGCAGTGCAATATCTCCCGTCCCTTTAAGACCACTTGCAAAGATCAAAATACATTAAACATCACTGTACATTACACATAGTATACAACCAATAGCGAAAGAAAAATCAGCTAAAAACATCTAACGATACAAGTCATTTCAGTACAATCTTAGCTGAATAAGTTTAATAATATTTTTTTTTTCACTTAGTTTGACGCAAACAAGCCAAAATGTTCATTTATATTACCAGATTTTTAACTTCCCCAACAAGGGAGGCTCTTTTGTTTTTTTGTTTTTTCGGGAAACATAAGATTATTAAACAAGAGGTGAGATTCAGATCCAGGCTAAAAATATCCATTAGGGCGGAAACAGCAGAATGTGATATAACAAAGAATTGCTTTGCAATGTGAAAAGTGCCTGGCTGGATGACTGAGGTTAAGACAGAGTTAATTGTCATGTCACAGCTGGATGAATAGACTGTATAGAAAGTAAGGATAAAGGGGAATACACAGAGGAGGAGGGAAGGTCAGAGCGTCCGGCTGTGGGCTCACCTTGTGACTGCAGACAAGAGCTCGGCGTGATGTTCAGAGATGCAGCATCAGCCAGGACCAGGAGGAGGATGAGGATGAGAGTGCGGCTGCTGCTGCCCATGCACTTGCTACACCCAGGCACTCAGAGCACAGGCAGCACGTGGGAGGGGGAATTTGTAAGACAGTGGACGCTGCCATTTCTCAAGAATTGCAGGGGGGCTAAATGGGAGGAACCAGAGATGCTCTGGTATGTGAAACCACCCCATGGGAGGTGCCTCTCCCCACGTAGACGAGGTGCGTGGTGGTTTATTCCAGAGCATCATGCAGACTGGGACTGGAACCCCGGAGCGGCGCTGACAATTCCAGGGATGGATTCTTAAGGCGTGGCGTCAGAAGATGCTGCCTGGGGGATGGATGTGGCCATGGATGCACTTTACGGGAAAATCCCTTCACACACACAAGGAAATGGAAGCTATCTTCTCCACATTTCATTGACTTCTAGATTTTATCTTTAGCTGAGTGCTCATACAGTTGTAACAAATTAAGACTAATAGGAGCTAGTCATTGCTATATACGATAGTATTACACTACTCACACATGTACAGCCTGTCTGCAGTGAGACAAGGACCATTCTGTGCATTAGGTATATGTATCATGTACTGAAATAGTCTGCAAAGAAATGTTCTCATAGTATCGTTTTCAGCAGAAATCAGGAAAATACATTACATAGATCCATCCCATCACAGGAAAGTACATCAAATAGATTTTATTTTTCTGCTTCCAATAAGACAGGGAATTGATGGGTGGAAAAACCTGACTCGGCCTCATTAACAATTGTCCTAGTCAGCAGAAATCTTTACATGCCCTAGTATCTGAAGAGAATCGTATCTACCTGTAGTATCTTCATAGAATTGTATACCTGTAGTATTTTAATAGAATCATATACATGTAATATCTGCATAGAATTGTATACCTGTAGTATCTACATACAATTAAAAATTATGGTAATTAGTCTGGGGCACAACCCCATTATTCTACAAGTCCTGCCTAGTCCCTGACATCACCTGCTCTAAGCACTTCTGACAGGTGGGACCAGGTGTAGAGTAACGGGGAGTGAATAAATTATAACACAAGGCACTGTAAGGCGCCCCAGTGACATAGCCGGAGCCCTCCAGACTGATTAGCATAATTTTTATAACTTAATATTGCAGAAATTGCCGCATATAAAGTAAAAAAAAAAGACCCGAGAAGAATATTTCCTCAAAAAGTGGTTAGTAGGTCTAGTCTACCAGTAAAACTTATGGAAGATGTCCTTTAAATGGGGGCATAGCTAGAATAGACCGGATCTCCCCACAACTAACCAAGAAGCTGCCTTAAACACTGTGATGAAGCCTCCATAAAACACTATAATAGGGTACCTTAAAATGTATAAAACCTCATGTTGATATACAGTGAAAGCTCCCCTAAAGACCACCTATTTGAGAAAACCCCATCACCAGAATAATTTGTTTTTCAGTGTTTTTTTTTACCTTTATATATGAAAGCTTCCCCTATAAAGATGTCTTTAAAATAAGGTCTGCCCAAAGAGGTTTCACTGTAATTAATAAAATATATTATATTACAACTAGTCCTATAAATACAAGTCCAAAACATCCAATGTAACACTCATGTAGCGGACAGTTATTCCTCCTGATACTATACACATGCATGCTCAGCTAGTTTACATGTGTTCTCAATAGGAAGAATAAAATAAGGTGCTACTTGACACCTCTACTGGTAGTTGTAAAAAATCCACAAGTCCAATCCTTCTTTGGCTATCCATCTGCTGTTGGCATCATACACATTAGATGGTTGGCCTGTCCGAACTAGCTAACTTCACTGCGGCAGGTTACTCTCTCTTTTTCTTTTTTATTTCTCTCACTATAAGAATTTGATAAAAGAGTCTGCACCCTTAGGTAGCAGAATACTTGAATTATCTTACACCTCACTGGCTGTGACACATTTACATTGGACATAACGTACTAAAGTAATATAACGGTTTATATAATATACCGGTTCCTTATCACCACAGGTATATTACCACATTACCAACCTCATGTGTCTACTCCTACCCTGCTATATACGGTTACTAGTTCACCCTTTAGTAATGTGCATATGACCTCTATAGGCTTTATAATGACCCTTCTTTGTACATAGTATTAGTTACTCCTTTCAATACATTGAATATAGTTATTTAGGTATGACTTTCATCCTAATCGTCTTTGTATATATGGAAGCTTCTATATGTATGTAACTTCTATATCTATGTAACTTCCCTTATATCTGTTAGTCCGATATAATTGAATAGAGGAGCAGGATGCATACTAGACCTGCTGTTCCACCAGTAAGTGAGAACCAGATTCCCGTTCTCTGGATTACTGTAGGTCCATGATTGGTGGGGTTCTCAGAAGTGAGTAAGTTGTGACAACCCTTTTGAGGCTGTAGATGTGGAATTCAGTCTTCAGTATATGACTTCTCTGAATTCACTGTGTGAGACACTGAAGGGGTTAACTGTGGATGGGCGGTATGTTTCCCCTAGGTTTTGCTTCTATGCAAGGCCTTAGTGCTGAGGTGGGTTTGTCCAGCACCTTGGACACAGGTGATGGGAGCAGCCTAATTAGCCTGGATAAAAGGACTCAGCAGAGCTGAGTGGGTTGTCTCTCTGTGGAAGGAGGCTGAGAGGACACAGCTCTGACCTGTGTGTCTGGAGCAGCCACGTGATTTTTGTTTAGCGTGAGTTAGTGGACTCATTGTATAGTTAGCACCCTGACGGGTAGGTTTTCTTTTGTTTATTTAAATACCTGTATGTAAAGGCTGGTTTTATTTTGCTGCAATAAACGCAGGCGAGACCTGTTTGGACTGTATCCTGGTGTCCCTGTCTTGAAACTGCATCCTAGCACCCCGCTCCCACGGTCTCTACTGGGCCAAATCCCCACATATGGTGCTTCGGATTGCGGGCAGTTCAAAAGACATACACCCGACAGGCTCGCTACATCCTGCAACATTGCATGGCCTGGGTGAAAGCAGCAGGCAAAGTGCAGGATAAAGCCAAGATGGAGGACTTTATTAAAGCCATGCTCCTGCAACAGGAGGAGAGATCCCGCCAGCAGCAGGAGGAGGCCAGAGCTAATCGGCAACAGCAGCAGGAAGAGTCCCTGGCTAATCGGCAGCTGCAGCAAGCCATGATCCAGCAGCAGGAGGAGAGGCACCGCCAGCAGCAAGCCATGTTTCAGCTGCAGGAGGAGAGGTCCCGCCAGCAGCAGGAAGAATCCCGAGCCATGTTCCAGCTGTTGATGGAGAAGTTTTCTGGCATGATGGCAGCACCGCAGGCGACGACTGCTGAGGGGTCCCGTACTGGTCTGCAGGGGTACCCGGTGGTCCAGCATTCCACACGGGCTGCGGTACAGAAGGCTTTGCAAAAAATGGCGACGACCGACGACGTGGAGGCTTATCTCACGGTGTTCGAACGAATAGCTGAGCGAGAGGAGTTACCGGCTGAGCAGTGGGCAGATGTCCTGGCACCGTTCCTGACCGGCGAGTCGCAGAAGGCTTACTACGACCTAAGTGAGACGGAGGCCCGTAAGTACCCCCAGCTAAAGGCGGAGATTCTGGCTCGTCTTGGGGTCACCGTTCAAGTCCGCTCCAGCCGGGTCCACCAGTGGGCTTACTCAGAAAAGTTACCCCCACGCTCCCAAATGCATGACCTGATCCATCTGGTCCGGAAGTGGCTGCAACCAGAGGACTGCACCCCCGCACAGATGGTAGAGAGAGTGGTCCTCGACAAATTCACCCGTTCTCTGCCCTCTCGGCTCCAGCGGTGGGTTGGGCAGGCCGGCCCCACAAAAGCTGAGGATCTTGTGTCCCTTGTAGAGAGGTATCGGGCTACGGAGGACCTTCTACTTACCTCTCCCTCACGAAGCAGTGCCAGTGACAGGGTCACCAAACCAGCCGGTAAGACTGCTACTGCGGAAAAGGGGAGACATGTCAGGTTGGGGTTCATTGGGGGGCGTGGATACCCAGAAACCCAGTGAGGCTCGTGACAGAGGTCATGGCCGTATCCAGTGCTGGCGGTGTCATGAAATGGGCCATATTGCTGCCAACTGTCCACTGTCAGTGGAGCCAATGGACTGCAGCCAGGCCCGGCGAGTGTCGCTGTTTGCCCGACCGGTTCTGTCGGCGGAGTCAGTCACGGATGCAGAACCCCAAGTATGCATGGTCACAATCGGTGGTCACACAGTGGAAGCCTTGCTAGACTCCGGGAGTCTGGTCACCCTGGTGCGGGGAACTTTGGTTGACCCTGGACTGTACAGCGGGCGGAAAGTGGGAGTGTTATGTATACATGGGGACACTCGCGAATATCCCACTGCCGTCATCAACCTACATACCCCTTGTGGTTCTGTTACCCATGAAGTGGGGGTGGTGGGGACCCTTTTCCATGAGGCTATTATCGGCAGAGACTTACCCGTGTTTTGGGACCTCTGGAGCCGAAGACCCACCTCAGGAACTGTTGCAGACAATGGACATCAGGTGTGTCCGGCCTTGGCCCCCGAACCCTTTGAGGCCGATGTACACACACCAGCAGTAGGGGTGACCCCATGTGATGAATTTTCTCCCCTAGAGGTCCTTGCTGGTGAGGTCGAGGGCCACGAGGAGGTGGCCGACATGCTGGACCTTGAGATTTCCCGGGACAATTTTGGGGCTGCACAGCTACAGGACCCTACCTTGGTTAAAGCACGAGAGAATGTCAAGGTGATAAATGGGGTACTCCAAATACCAGGGGCTGATAAAATATACCCCCGAATGGTGATTATTGGGGAACTGTTGTACAGGGTCGACCAGATACGGGGTGAGGAGGTTGAGCAACTTGTAGTACCCCAATCTCACCGTAGGTTGGTGCTAGAGTTGGCACACAAACATGTGCTGGGAGGGCACTTAGGTGCTGAGAAGACCCGGGAGAGGATCCTGCAGCGGTTTTTCTGGCCCGGGGTTTGGGAGGAGGTAACCCGGTATTGTAGCTCCTGCCCTGAGTGTCAACTTACTGCCCCGGTCTCCCACTTCAGGAGTCCTTTGGTTCCGCTTCCGATCATAGAAGTGCCCTTTGAACGGATTGCAATGGATCTGGTTGGCCCCATAGTCAAGTCCTCCAGGGGGCACCAATACATCCTAGTTATCCTGGACTACGCTACGCGGTATCCCGAGGCGATTCCACTAAGGAACACCTCCTCCAAAACTATTGCTAGGGAGCTGTTCCAGGTGTTCTCACGCACAGGCCTCCCCAAGGAAATCTTGACTGACCAAGGTACCCCATTCATGTCTAGGGTAATGAAGGAGATGTGCAAGTTACTACGGGTAAAACAGCTCCGCACCTCTGTGTATCATCCTCAGACAGATGGTCTGGTCGAGAGGTTTTATAAGACCTTGAAGGGGATGCTTAAGAGGGTGGTCAGCAAAGATGGGAAGGACTGGGATTGTTTGTTGCCCTATTTGATGTTTGCCATACGTGAAGTTCCCCAGTCCTCCACGGGTTTCTCACCCTTTGAGCTGTTATATGGCCGTTCCCCACGTGGGCTTTTGGATGTAGCCAAGGAGACCTGGGAACAGGAGAGGACCCCCCACCGTAGTGTGATAGAACACGTCTCCCTTATGCAGGACCGCATAGCGGCGGTAATGCCCCTTGTAAGGGAACACATGACAAGGGCACAAGAGGCCCAGTCTAGGGTCTACAATAGGACAGCCAGACTCAGGACCTTTAACCCAGGTGACAGAGTGCTAGTTCTAGTGCCCACCGTGGAGAGCAAATTCTTGGCCAAATGGCAAGGGCCATATGAGGTCATGGAGAGAGTGGGGAAGGTAACCTACAGGGTATCTCAGCCGGGGAGGAGGAAACCCGAACAGATATACCACGTGAACCTCCTAAAGCCATGGAGGGAAAGAGAGTCCCTGATGGCCATGGGAGTAGAGAAGGCGTCTGTCTCCAAGAAGGGGACACCGGAGGTAGGTGTACCCGTTGCCAAGGTGCCTGAAGTACGGATCTCGGAGTCCCTCTCCAGGGCCCAGATTCAGGAAGCGAAGGAGTTTGTGCTCCGAAATATGGATGTGTTCTCTAAGTTACCGGGACGTACTTCAGTCATCAAGCATGACATCATAACCGAACCCCACATCCGGGTACACCAAAAACCTTATCGGGTCCCTGAAGCGCGCCGGCTTGCCATAGCCGAAGAAGTCAGGCAGATGTTAGACCTGGGGGTTATCGAGGAGTCTAAAAGTGACTGGTCGAGTCCTATTGTGTTGATTCCTAAACCGGATGGTTCCCTACGGTTCTGCAATGATTTTAGGAAGTTGAACGAGGTGTCCAAGTTTGATTCCTATCCCATGCCCAGGGTTGACGAGTTGATAGAACGACTTGGACAGGCTAGGTTCTTCTCCACCCTTGACCTGACGAAAGGGTATTGGCAGGTACCCCTGACTGACAGGGCTAAAGAGAAGACCGCTTTTGTTACCCCTGATGGGCTTTTTCAGTACGTGGTACTCCCCTTTGGGCTACATGGGGCTCCCGCCACATTCCAGAGGTTAATGGATCTCGTGCTAAAACCTCACCGGAGTTATGCCTCGGCCTACTTGGATGACATTATAGTCTATAGTAACGACTGGGAGAGTCATCTGGCCAAAGTACAAACAGTGGTAGACTCCCTGAGGGCGGCAGGGCTGACAGCGAACCCCCAAAAGTGTGCACTGGGACTGGAAGAGGCCCGTTACCTGGGGTACCGTATTGGGCGAGGGGTCATCAAACCCCAAGTAAACAAAGTAGAGGCGATCCAGCAGTGGCCACGACCTTTGACCAAGAAGCAAGTGAGGGCTTTTTTGGGCATAGTGGGCTATTATCGCCGATTTATCCCCGACTTTGCGACAATAGCGGCACCTCTGACTGACCTGACTAAGGGTAGCAGGGCGGTGATGGTAAAGTGGAGTGAAGAGGCTGAGGGGGCGTTTCAGCGACTTAAGACGGTTTTGTGCGAGGGACCGGTACTGATCACCCCTAACTTCACCAAGACCTTTATTGTGCAGACTGACGCTTCTGACGTGGGCTTGGGGGCTGTCCTGTCCCAAGTAGTGGAGGGTGAGGAGCATCCTGTAACGTTCCTGAGCCGCAAGCTCACACCTCCTGAAAAGAACTATAGTATAGTTGAGAGGGAGTGCTTGGCGATCAAATGGGCTCTGGAATCCCTGAGGTATTATTTGGTAGGGCGGCAGTTTACACTGGTGACCGATCACTCTCCCCTAACCTGGATGAGTCAGGCCAAGGAGAGGAACGCCAGGGTCACAAGGTGGTTCCTAATGCTCCAGAATTTTAAATTCACGGTGGAACATCGAGCAGGAAAATTGCATGGGAATGCCGATGCCCTGTCTCGTACCCACTGTCTAATGGCCAAAAGTGTTCGCCCCCACAGGGTCAAACAGAGGGGGAGGGTATGTGAGACACTGAAGGGGTTAACTGTGGATGGGCGGTATGTTTCCCCTAGGTTTTGCTTCTATGCAAGGCCTTAGTGCTGAGGTGGGTTTGTCCAGCACCTTGGACACAGGTGATGGGAGCAGCCTAATTAGCCTGGATAAAAGGACTCAGCAGAGCTGAGTGGGTTGTCTCTCTGTGGAAGGAGGCTGAGAGGACACAGCTCTGACCTGTGTGTCTGGAGCAGCCACGTGATTTTTGTTTAGCGTGAGTTAGTGGACTCATTGTATAGTTAGCACCCTGACGGGTAGGTTTTCTTTTGTTTATTTAAATACCTGTATGTAAAGGCTGGTTTTATTTTGCTGCAATAAACGCAGGCGAGACCTGTTTGGACTGTATCCTGGTGTCCCTGTCTTGAAACTGCATCCTAGCACCCCGCTCCCACGGTCTCTACTGGGCCAAATCCCCACAACTGTAATAGTCATCATATTCTTCACTTTAGAATGTGATCTATAAATGACTTACGTGTCTTTTTAAAAAGGAAACACAGTGCTCCAAGACATTCTTAATGATACTCTGCAGACATTATAACTACTTTACATCTGCAAGGTACAGAGTATAGGACACATCTGCCTATTTTGGTTTTATAGTATTCCCTGGAATATATATTCATCACTGGAACATCTACATCAGTGGTTCCCAACCTTTGGTATGTGTTACCCAGGGGGTATACAGCACAGCTGAAATAAAGCTGCAATAATGCTTTTCTTACTGCTCTTTTGTGGCCAATATAGATCTGCTGCCAACATTAATTATGGTCTTGCTTACATGACACAGCAGCCTATATTGGGCTTGGGCAGGGCAGTTTCTAGGTAATTTTTCCTACAGCAGTGGTCCCCAACATCAGTGTATTTTGGGACCGGCTGCACCCAAATTTTTTTCCAGGGACCAGAAATATGGTCCCCGAAAAATAATTGTGCCAGGAAGCCGCAGGGAGAAGCGTCGGAGGGGAGTACACAGTTTTTATTTTAAATTCTTTGGCTGCAGCCCGGAACCGGATGGTTGGGGAACATCGCCCAAAGAAAATCTGCCCCTCATCGCCTTCTAACACACACAACAGATGTAACAATATATACAATGGCCTCCAAATTAATTGTAATGTTTATAATATAAACAGTAAAATAATAAAATTAATATATATTGAATTCAGTCATCCCCCTAAGTTGATATAAACAATGCTTTTCCAAATGAATTTTCGCTGTACACAATGATCCATACAGTATATGTACAGTGTCTAACAAATTGTAATATAGTCAATCCCATGGATTATTATTATTACAGCACAGCAAATAAAGATAGCTCTAGAACCAAGCTTAGTACATACAGTGGGTAGGGAAAGTATTCAGACCCCTTTAAATTTTTCACTCTTTGTTTCATTGCAGCCAATCGGTAATATCAAAAAAGTAACTTTTTTGCTCATTGATGTACTACCCCTCCCCTCTTCATAGGAAACAGCGCCACATGGCCGTTCTTACAGACGAAGATAGAGCCTGTTCTATTTTTTTGTGTCGATTGCTTGGTACAATGAGTGCACGTTGTATACCATGCCTGGGTGCCAAAGGCGTCCATGGGGATATATATCTGGCTGCAAACTTGCGGCCAGATAGGCTTTCCCGCAATGGCTGTCAGAATGAGGCCTTAGTGCAGTGATGGAGGCTGAGTTCCCAAACTAGAGCAGAGAACTCATTTATTGTAAAGTAACAACATGGCAATTTAAGCAGTTACTCATTGCTCCCTGCTCTGTCATAACTTTCCAATGTTCTTGCATCATTGGGACACAAATATGGATGAAAGAAAGAGAAAAAAATTCGGATTAACATTGAAGTCTCCCTCCGTGGACCACTTGAACATGAAGAATCAAAGTGTTGCTCTAAAATAGCACTTTCTTGGAAGCACATTCTTGGCTACACAGGACTACAGAAGGAGGTGTTTAAATACTTAACATGTCTAGCAAACTCTGTGCTGGAATTATGGCCTAGGTCCCCATAGACATGGCTCTGAGTGCCACCTCTGGCACCCATGCCATAGGTTCCCTACCACTAGAGACCCTGCCACACACTAGTTCTGAGGCCAAATGATGAACTTAAAAGCCTTCTTTTTTAACAGAATAGCATTTTTGATCAGCCTAAAGAAGACCCTCAATATGGACCCTAAAATTCAAGGAGATCGCAAGCTTTCAAGATGGCTTTGGGACCATTCCCTAGTCATTACAGTATGTATCTTTTAGGGATAATTCATAAATGACCTACTATATCTTGTGTGTGTAATGATAACAACAAATTTTACAATGCAGTTCAACCACTATAGATAAATATACAGTACTCTGCACTTCTAAGGCGTGTGCTCAAGTAGGGTTTCACCCCAGTGGTAAGTGATGTTGTAAGCAATGATTGGCACTCCAAGTTAGGACTAAATGATTTAGATTCCTAAAAAGCTTTGTTTTTTATTTATAAAGAATTATGCAATCCATCAGTAGAATTCATGTTTCAGGCACAGCGGATTCAGACTGTAGGGGAAAAATGTATTATAATGTTCTAACCGGTGACACTTCTAAGGTAGAATAAACCCTCGGCCTTGGGGTTGATATTGTGATATATTGTACAATATTTATTTGTTACCTCAAAACATAAGAATTGGGTTATGGAGTGCAAAGACTTTTCTGGCGACAGTTTCAGGGCAGAGAGTAATATAGGTCAAATTAGAACAATTAAAGTTATCGGTGCGAAGACAAGACATAGAACAGTAAGAAGTAGGATATAAATCACCCATAAAGATAATTACTTTTCCTATGGCTGGAAAATAACCACAGTTCAGAGTAGTATGACATTATAAAATGTGATTCCACACATTCAGCTTTCTAGTACAGGATGTTGAATGTTAATTTGAGGCAGCGCTTATTTAGTTTGGATAGATAGGAATCCAGTTGTATTTTATTAATGGGGTTTTCATCATCAAACTTTAAATTGCTGTATATTTACTGTACTATACTATTAAAGTTTTGCCAAACAACTCTGGTGCTTAGCTGAGAGTTAAAATACTTTGTAAATGTTACTGTACATATATAATACAGTGAAAATTTGTTCTCTAAGGCTACATGCATACTACCGTTGTCTGCCGTACCGTAGCGCCGCTCACCACCACCCCTCTCCATAACCTAACATAGAGCCCAGCGACGTATTCCGTTGAAAGATAGGACATGTCCTATCTTTCTACGGGGTACGGAGCGGTACGGTGCCGTACTTGTGCATCTGGGCAGGTCATGTTATCATCACAATGTTTGGCTGTAGTTGGTTGGTTGTAGTGTATCCAGTATGGCCTGTGTTATGGTGAGACGTCATCTCAGTGAGGTAATGTGCAGTGATGACAGATAAACATCTAATGATGAAGCTGGCAAGGTATAGGAAACAAGGCACGCACAAGTATTTTTTCTTAGACTTTAATTTTCATTCAATACATCATGTAGGTATTAGGCCATCACCAAGAATGTTGTACAGATCAGGAAGTCGCCGTTTTGGTCAGTACGACCTTTGTCAAGCGGATGTGACTATTATGATAGGAGTTATAGTGGATATGCTGAGGCGCCTCACCATATTCACTATGACTCCTATTGTAATCTACTGTCGCAATTTAAGACGGTTGAGTTCTACTTTTATACCTGCTTACAGCCTGAGACCACACCCCCTTTCCGAAAGATGCCAAGAAATGGTCTAATGGACTTATATGTCATAAGGCATTTTAGACTCAAATCTGGTGCAGTTGATTAATGGGATCCCCTCAATCTGAAAATCCCTGAATATGTTAAAGCATTCCAAAATTATTATCACATAAAGACAAAAGACACATGAAGACAAATGTAAGAAATGCAAATGAGGCCAGATCTTTAAGGCCAAAACTGGCTGCAGAGGGAATTGCACTATTAATTTATGCAATTTTAGAGTTGCTTGTTTCCATTTGTAAATATAAGAGCAAGAATGTAAAATATCCAAGCACAAATTATTTGGATCTACCATGTAATATGTACATACTAGATTTACCGCTTTGCAAATAAACTATAACAGTTATGTAGCAGAAGCATCGGAATAAAAGCCTGAAACACAGATGGCCCAGATGTTCACCAACTCTCATGATATTACATTATAAATCACGTCTAAACTGCCTCTATTTTTATAGCATTGTCCTATATTTTGTTCTATATATTTCATTTTATTCATTTAGCATGCATTCTGCATGTAGTTTATAATGAGAAGGCAATTGAATTATATATCGTTAAAGATGAATATTAGCCATGAAATCTGTGTTGGTCTGACCAATGGGGACATTGGACGTAAAGTCTTTGATATTGTAGAAAACAGAGTTATCATTGTCTTTGACCAAGTGCTTAATTAAAGGAAATCCACCATCAAAATCATGCATAATAAACCAGGGACACTTACTTATAGACCCAGGCGCCATCACTATGATAATTCTCCCATGTTTGTTATTCACAACCTCATTCCTTCTAAAACCAACTTTTAAGATTATGCCAATGAGATAGAGGGGATCTGGTAGTGTTACCACCCCCTGCTACCTCAGCACTTAAATCTGCCCACAGTGGGAGGGGGTATTTGTCCTACACAGTTTAACAGCCTGCGAAGCTGCCATGCTGAGTGGTAACACCCCCAAAAGCCCTTCTGGCTCATTATCATTATTTTAAAAGTTGATATTAGAAGGAAGGAGGCCATGGATAACAAATATAAGAATATTTACATAGTAACTTTGTCTGGATCTATGAGTAAGTGTACTTGCTTTATCACACATTTTGGTGGTACATTTCCTTTAACTGCTGCTTCTTTCAGAATCCTTAAGACTGAGTGGTCATCATTTTGGATATAGGTTCCAGCAGTCAGACTTCCATGACCAAGCATTTATCCAGTGGCTATATTGAATATAGAAGTGGATTATTATGTGGGTGGTTTGGGTAGTAGCCTGGGGTGCAAGCCTTCTAGGGGGCCTATAGCCAACCAAACAACCGAATTTTATACTGAGAAGGACCTTCACCCATGAAATCCATGAACATGGTACTTTACCTGCTCTCAATACAAATGTACACAAGAGACATTTCAAGGCCTTAGAAGGTCCTACAAAGGCCCTGAAACTGCAGTTTTAAAGCGGGTAGAAAGGACACATCCTCCAACCCCTAAGAAGCTTGATTCTGGTACCATATGAAGGTTCTGGAATGTAAAACAGAAGCACTCCTGAGTGGATGCTGAAAATTCTTTATTCAAGTAATTCAACATAATGGGGCACATCTACTTACATTCCCCCTGTAGTTCACTGAAAGTGCATTGTCCGCGATTCACTAATATTGTGCGCTGATATCCTGCACGTGTTGCTTCCCAGCTCAGGTGCGAAAGAGTTCACCATCTTTTTATCGGTGCATGTAAGTGCTAGGGCTTGCAACACAATTTGAAAGTTAAATCCCAAGAACGGTCCGCATCAGTCGGCACGCCCCCTAAATTGTGTCGCATGGAAGCCAGCGCAGCTGCGCCAAAAAACGATCGCATGCGCCAAAATCCCACTGCAGACACCTGTTAAATACCTGTCCAAGCTGTGCAATCCCTGAAAAAGCTGCAAAGTCCAACGAAAGTGCAGCGCGCAACCTTTAGTAGATGAACCCCAATATGTGATATTTCGGCATTGACTGCCTTTCTCAAACAATGCCCTAGAAAGTTTATAGGAAAAGGGCCAGATGCTGCTGGAGAGAAAGTGTAACTGCACACAAGTGCAGGGCTCTCGTCCATACCGCCTATATGAAGATCTGCCATTGGTCCATGTTGTTTGGGGTCTTTAGTGCCACGCACCATGCATGTTGCATGCATAAGTTTACCGCCTACAATTTTTGTTATGTAGGACTAGTGATGTGCCACTGTGCAGATTAATAACAAGAAAGGGGCAGATTAATAAATCTGATAACTGCAAAATTCATAATTTGCACCAAAATGTCTAAATGCCTTTTACCATATTTTTGAAGACATTTTTTTCCAGAGTGGCATGGTTTAATGAAAAACTGACATGTGTCTGAATTTTGGCACATTTTTCTGGCATCAACTAATGGGAGGTACAAATTTAGACTACAGTGTCTTATACTAGGTCAGATTTATCAAACACCTTGATAAATCTGGAGAATTTTAAGACTTTCTTGTTCGTGCAGTTTTAGACACTTTTGAGAATTCTTACCCAGAGCACTTTGTCTAGAACATGTGGGTTAATGTCCCTTTTAGTGTTTGACCACAATGAAATGCAGTTATTAGGATATACAGTATGTAGTGTTTGTAGATTTGTTGATATTGTAATAATATAGTAATTGTATATAATATTTACATACTGACCGACTGTATTTGGAATTTGCTAGGACAGTTTCTAACTTTCAGAGACACATCATGCATGTCCTAGCTGGGAAAGTTGGTTTAGCTTGTGAAAACCCACCCTAAAGAGGGAAGCCCTGCCACAATTTATGATGGTTTTAGTGGTCAGAAGGCGGGACCACGGAAGGCTTGAGGTTGGACTAAAACAATATTTTGATAACTGTAAAGTAGGTAAGTTGGCAAGTATGTATTTAATGGGGTTTTTTCTTTGAAAGAGTACACCTTTTAATACACCTGACCCTTATTTCTTGCTAACATACATTAAATAAACCTGAAGCTGTAAACTCCTAAGCTGTAGCATATATCAGTTGATCAAATCTCTTTCCAGCAATATACTGCACCCTTTCAGTGATTTCTCATGTTGGAAAATCTCCTTTGAAACATCTAAAAATAGATTCTGACTATCAATGAGAGCAGTCAGCAGCAGTCCTACAGACTGATTTCTACTGAGACCAAAATTCTGTAAAAAAAAAGTACAAATGTTTATTTCAGACGCACTGCTTGTAATGATACTCTCTATAGAGCAGAGCAGATTTCTATAGCTGGCTTGCCATTAAAATAGGTCACAAAGCAACTTGAGACATCTCTGAAACAAAAGCATTTGTACATACACGTGTAAATATTCCCAGGGCTTCAATTCCTTCAGAACTGGTTTACATCGAGTTATGTATATTTACTTTGTCTTTTTTGACATAAGTGTCTTAAAATCTAACTTCTGAATTTACATTGACAAAATTAAGATATAGTTTTCAACACTATTTATTATTGTATAAGCCTAGAAATCCCTTCAAGTCTAAGATAATGTTTAATGGTGCTGCTTAAAGTTTTTTTGGGGGTATGTGGGTGTGTGTGGGGTGGGGGTATCACAAAATAATATAAGGAGGGTTATAAGTGATTACCCACTGGGTGATTTGTATCCATTTCTCAGTGACCCAGGGACTAAAATTTTCCAACTTGGGAACTATAAAAAAGTAGAATGTATTAATATAGATTTCCCATTCATTGGAATCCACTTCCAAAAAAAGCTGCCACTAAGGCCTCATGCACATGAATGTGTGCTGTATCCAAAATGGAAAAAATGTCCCTGTGTCCTTCGTTTGCAGCCCATCTGTCATTAACGTGTGAGTACAGATCACACACACACGGATGACAGGAGAAGGGGCTGCCCTGGTTGCAAAGTCAGGTTGGCTCTTACACAGGGCCATAGAATTCACGACCCATAGAAGTGAAAGAGTATGTGTGCTAGCGCTGAAACAAGTCTTGTGCAACGTTTGTGTGCATGAGGCCCAAAGCTGTAAGTATATTTATAGCCTTGGGTCAACCAGCTACAATCTATTCCAGTTACAATGTGGATGAGGTTTACACAAATGTTACTAACAGACTCTGATTCTTACCTGCAATGTAAAAAAATATGATGGTAATTCAGTAATTTTCTTGCACCTTGTGTTTCCAGCTTTAAAGAGGTTTGCCATTCCTTTACTTGAGTTGCCAAAGCACCCAAATATTCTCCAAATAATTCACCACTCCTACATTTAACTTTCCTATTGTTTTCATAGTGATAGGTAGATAAACACATACAGACTAAGAAAGCGGCCAACGCATTTCGATATCATGCTGTAGAATATCACAAATGAATGATTTACAGTGATGCAAATGGGTCTGGAAGAATTGAGAAAAGGAGGCTAATGGATAGAGAAATTTATAGAAACGGTTAAGGTTGCCGATATGGGGTTGTTTCATAGCCAATGTTGTTTACCAATATTAAGTAAGTGTGGAAGAGCTTTGGAATAAGATTTTGGTAGAGAAATACAGGGTCTTATACTGTGAACTAGGTAAATCTGTATGTATCCAAAGTACAGGCGGTCCCCTGCTTAAGAACACCCAACTTACAGATGACCCCTAGTTACAAGCGGACCTCTGGATGTTGGTAATTTACTGTACTTTAGCTTTATGCTGCAATAAACAGCTGTAACAGTTATAAAAGGTTTCTGTAGTTAAGCTTTATTGTTAATTCTGGCTCTTATGACATCCCAACATTTTGTGGAGACCATAAAAAAATTTGGTTGGGATTACAATTATAATATATACAGTTCCGACTTACATACAAATTCAACTTAAGAACAAACCTACAGAACCTTGTACGTAACCCGGGGACTGCCTGTAAATTAAATATTGTTATTGAATTTTTCACGAAGTATACAACAAAGTAAAAGTCTGGGTTATTCTATATAATCCAAGCTATGAAAATCTTATGGCATTTGATTGGGGAACGTTTTGGTAATTTATCTCTGATTTTGCTTATCAACGCAATGGTAGTCAATCGGTGACTATTCCCACCTGTGTCTGTGGATTGGGCAGTGTTTATTGTGGGCATTGACATGTGAGCGGGCTTTATAGGTCAATGAAACAAGGGAGCAAACAACGGACTGCAGATCAGTTGTTTGCAGCCCGTGAAGTGCACAGGTTTGTGTGCACAAGGGTGTAAGAATATTTCTCCTTTCCCATAATCTTTTTTGCATTAGTTGTTATTAACCAAAACCAGGAGTTACCAAACACAAAAAATGTGCTAATCTTTCTATGATACCTTATCTTTGTGCAGTTTCCATACCTGGTTGAAATATCTGAAATGTGAACTGGTCTTAAAAGATGTGGAAATAAACATCTACGTTTCGCCTTTCTTGCTTGTTCTTCCTCACCATTTTACACAATGGGGCTCATTTACTAAGGGCTACGCGGCCACACTTTTGTCGGGTCCCTCGATTTTTCCGTTCTGCGGCGGATTCTGTCGGGATTTTGGCACACGCGATTGGATTCACGCGACAGAAATCGGTGGCGTGACCATGGGATTCGGAAAAACTGCAGAATTTAAAAAACGAAGAAGCAGGTGAACTACGGTGGACCTCGGCGCAGCAGCGACACCTACTGAATATTGGGCGCACGACCTTAGTGAATGCCGGCAGAACCCTTATCCTCGTCGGAAAACGCGTCGCAGGATCCCGACTGGACCGGGTAAGTAAATGATGAAAATAATGATAAAAAAGGAACTTTTGATCTGCTCATGTCCCATAAATGCACATTGTATTGCGTTACAATTGTAAATGGATTCATTTATATGGCAACTTTTTTGCTCTCAAACTGTTTTTAGAAATTTTTGTTCATGTTTAATTATATTGAAAGGTTTATAAAAAACTGTTTAAGAAAAAGATAGTAAGGAACAGATATTAGAAGACAGCACTTTAAAAAAATCAACAATTTTAATGATTTTAGCGTTTTTCTGATCTTGGAAATTATTAAACATAAAATCTTCTTTAAAAATGTTTTTCTACAAACAAACTTTAGTGTAGGTCACTTTTGTAAACAATTACTGTCCTTACTGGTGACAAATGACACCTTACTGTTAAAGTCACACATATGAGACATAAATCATCTGAACCCACCAATTTTAGTGGTTTAGAAATCTCCCAATTATGTGAAGCGAAGGAAGGATGGGCATGTTGAATACTTTTATTTTCAGATGCAATAAGAGACCATTCAACACATGCATACAGAGTGAAGCAGATCCAGGAGTGGACTGTCCATGTACCCTACTCTCTACTAAAGGAATCAATTGTGACTTTGTCTCTAAAATGCCAATACAATTGTTTAAGAGGAGGGCACAACTTTTTCTGCAGAAATGTGGAAGATATTGAAACCCCAAGGGGTAAGTTTTTTCTATTATTTTATATATATAGTCCCATCTCTGCTGGTCGTCTAACTCAATTTCATGCTTCTCCCCTGCCTCTCCTCTCTGTCAGCCCCTCCACTGGTTACCCATTGAGCAATGAATTATTAACCATGACTTGCAAAGCCATCCACAATTTGTCCCCTCCATTTATCCCTGAAGTAATAGCCAATAGAGTCCCACCCATAATCCCATGCATGTGTCTCCCCCATGCTCTGTAACTCTCTTACCAAACTAGTCAAACTGTCCCCCAACTTTCAAAAGTGTCTTGAATACCCCTCTAATTAGGATCGCCTTCTACTATTAAATTAGTCATATTCTTGTACATAAGAGACAGTCCACTTTCCCACAACTGCAGTCCAAGAGAAACGTTCCATGAGCTGTAGGGATTTCCCGGACCGAATCTCCTATCAGTGGACTTAGCATGTCATTTCAGTCCAGTGAAATGTAGTTCAGTCTAGGAAATCCCTCCAGCGCAAAGAGCATTTTCGTGGACTGTATTGCTTGTGGGCAAGTTCTTGAGAGGTCGTAGATTATTTAGAATTTTGTGCTGGCTTTTACTAGAAAGTCTAACTCTAAGACTAGTAAACTGGTGAGTATCTTTGATAAAATGGATTTCAACCTACAACTCGCCTTGATAAAGGTTCTTGTAAAAACTCCACAATCTACATATCGTTGTAAATAGGAGTCACAGTAGATATTTTATTTTTTGTCATATCCAGCCTGACAGCCCATACAGAAACAATAGCTGGAATGCTTTGATGGGTTTTTTTTATCCTATTTAGTCAAATGGGCCGAGATGACATGGAAGATTTATCTTGCCATTAATTGTGCTGCATAAGCTATTAACAAACAAGAAGCATTATTTTATGAATGGAAAAAGGGAAATGAAAAATTAATGATAATGTCTCCCAGATGCTTTATTAAATAGGTTATGTGCTTTAGAGGATTGAGTGAGGACAGGAAGTCTCTTCCAGGGTATTTTAAAGCAGCAAATGTTTATGAGGAGAACAACAAGAAGAGATTCTGGTAAAGGTTTCAACTTTCTTTGATTTAACATTGGAAGAAGAAATTGTGAGATTTAGCTAATTTGAGAGATTTACTAGATTTAAACTGATTTAGAGTTTAAATAAAATTATCCTGTACATGTGTGTTATGGTAAGTGTAACACACTCAGATGTACCTGGGCCCTTCATGCCATGGTTGGCAATTTTGGATTAATTATGAAACTGTCTATGGCTTATTTTACAAATAGTAACTTCTGCACTATTGTGTGAAAATTATTCAGCGGATTATATTCTCCTTTTATGTTCTACAGATCTTGCCAGCAACATTGGACTTTTACCTTAGAATTCCATCTATCGATGGTAGACCACTACCAGTGACCCCATCTAGTACCTGGCATATAACAAGGGGTGGTAACAGCTTTATAACTAAGGTCAAACAATACCTTCATGCACTCGCTGGGAATCTTTGTGTTGTTTTGCCATCCTGGGCAGCAATGTAGTGGATGTATTTCAAACGCGTATACTGGCTTATGCTGCCATCCAGTAAGTGCTGCACAAGTTAAAGGAAATCTACCATCTGATTTTATGCATTATGAACCAAACATACCTTGAGAATGTTGTAGCTACACTGATGCAGAAACATATCTTGTTTAATCTTTGAACTGAGAGGTTTTGCTGAAAAAGCAATTATAAAATTATGATAATGAGGTCTGCCGCTCCTGTGCCTGTCCGGGTGCTGTCCTCTTACCCTAATTATGCACTGCTCCAGCCTTGTCCTGCCTAGCATAAGCCGAGAATACGTCATCACTGTGTTGTCCCTGACAGGCAGAAGTTATCAATCGCTGCACTATCCCCCAGCTGCTTTGTATGAGTCATTCGGCTCAGGTTGATTAATCCTGTCTGGACAGTTCAGGAAGCTACATAGGCACCCAGCTTTCCCAAGGTCATGAGTTTTATAATTGTTTTTGGACAAAACCACTTAGTTCAGGGATTAAACAAGACATGTTTCAGCATCAGTGTAGCTACAGCATTCTTAAGGTATGTTTAGTTCATAATGCTTGAAATTAAATGGTAGATTTTCTTTAAAGAGAAAAATCAGCTGAACCTTCTGATTTCAGAGGAACCTTATTCACTTATGTGGGGTCTTAAGACTCTCCCTCAACACATGAAGGGAAAAGAAGTTTCTTACATGATAAATGTGATAATTCCTGCTTAGTTGAGAGACAAACTAGCACAAGAGCTGTGTAGAAGTAGCTTAGTGTGCATGTTCCTTGATTGTCTGGTAGAATAGCTGTCAGTGGACAACTAAGAATTTTTTCCTTTAAGAAAGTGTGTCTAAGAAAAGATCTTTATTTGGAAATTTTACCCATGGCCAGGACTCAAAACACGTCCAAATCTGCATCATGTGAACACACACCCATTAAGCGATGAAGCGTTTTTTGTCCTCTAATATTCTGATAACCGTCATTCAAGTTACTTAACAACCACCACTTCTCCAGAGTCCTGTGTTAATAATAATTACAGTAGTATATGAAAATGGTTTCCTATTATTATTTCATTTTTTATTCTTTATGTAATGTTGGAAATTGCCTGACTAAAACCCAAGGTTCCCATGGCCACCTCAGCAATGGAGCAGGTAAAGCTTACATTTTCTCTCTCATTAAGTACTGCTCTTAAGATGTTAAACACTCCGCTCAAATAAATGCTTATAATTGATATATAAATGGGCCACGGTTTCTATTGCCATAAAATGAATAGATCATGTTCACTATGCGATTTGTACGTTCCCGTGCATCCTCAATCCATTAGCTGCAATTATATTTTGATTACCATCATCACCTGAAATCTCTCGACTGAATTTTTTTAATGTAGCGGTTAAGTCACAACATGAAAAGTAGGACATTCGCCGTATCTGTACTTTATTATTTCTAATGGGATAAAACAAGGCCATGGAGAGAACAGTCCATGGAAGACACTTCTGCAATCTTGCTTTTATTATTTTCTATAGAAGTAATGTGCAGATTTCTTAAAATGTTTTTTTCCATTGTGCTCAAGGAAATAACCTTGATATTGACATACCACTTGACCTACAGAGAATGCTTATGTTCTGATTGATATATTTGTCTTTGATGGTATCCACTAACAAGCAATGTGAGAATCAACATGTTCAATACTGAATAAGCTGCTTTACAGCCTGTATTTGATTTCAGGAAATCTGTTTCCTGTCTTTCATTAACTGTTGCTTTCCCACATGAACAATATCATGAGCAAAGCTTTAAAGATTTCTATGATAACTGCTAACTTTCAGTGTAAATAAAAAAAACCCTACCAGAGTACACAGTACAATATAACATACTGCAGTATACAAATGCTTACATGACTTCTTATAGAACCAAATATCAAAAAAATGTGAACCAAACATATGATATTTCATAAAAATACCAATTTGTGTATGTAAAGTATGATATAGAGCAGTGATGGCTAACCTGTGGCACAGGTGCCAGAGGTGGCACTCAGAGCCCTTTCTGTGGGCACTCAGGCCATCACCAGAGATAACTCCAGGTATCTACCAGTAGTCCCAGACATCCCAGGACTTGCTGTGGAGAGGTATTTTAAAGTGACAGCTCTACCTGGGACTATTTTCTGCTTTATTGGAGTCCTCAGGGGCTGGTATCAATGAAAACTGTGACAGAGAAGGGAGTATAAATCACAAATTAAATTTCTGTGTTGGAACTTTGCGATAAATAAGCGGGTCTTTGTTGTAGTTTGGGCACTCGGTCTCTAAAAGGTTTGCCAACACTAATATAGAGGAACATCATTGTATATCTTTAATTCATATAAGGGTTCACTTTTATATGTGGGGCACCCTACAGTGAGTTGTAAGGGATATTTAATTTTACGTTAGGGGCACAGTGTGGAAAACAGTTGATATACAGATGACATTATACTGTAAGTGACTCCGGTATATTCAGGAGCTAAATGTGGAGTTCTGGTTGGAAAATTTAGCAGTAACATTGCGGCAAGAAGTTTTCATGAAATACTGAAGTGCAAGCAGCAGAATAATCATAAATGGAGGGGTATAGGCTAATGAATTTATGCGCTAGGGTCCATAAGCCATATACCTTGCCACTGGTTACAGTCATGAGATAACAATATGAAATATTCAGTTATCACTTGAAGAGAACTTGCCAGAAGAAGATATTTAAATCAAGTTTTTATGTTAAATACAGGCTTAAATTTGCTGAATATTGACAATTTTCTCTGTCACTATTAATATTTTTAGATAATGCTAAAATTCTGTTATTTTCTTTTCAACCAATAAGCTTGATTCTGGAGATTTCTTTTCATCAAAAAAAATAATATGTTCCACTGTGTGATCCATTCACTTTAATGTTCTTTCATTAAGGATACTACTGTCTGTAGTCCTATATAATAACCTACAATAAAGGCATTATTATATCATGATGGGGTTTTCCATATCATAAACTCTACTTAATCTCTTGATAGCTGTTCTTAGGTACAATTTCATGCCTGTATTTGCAGGTGTATCCTATAGTGGCCCATCCTAATAATATATAATCAATGTTTATTCAGAAAAACACCTTTAACAACTTGCCAATTTTGCACCTTCCGCAGTCCATTTTTTTCAGATCTGATATGTGTCACTTTAAGTGGTTATAACTCCAGAACGCTTTAACATATCCAGCTGTTTTTGAGATTGTTTTCTCGTAACATATTGTGCTTCATGTTAGTTGAAACATTTGGGTGATACGTTTTGTGTTTATTTATGAAAAAAACTAATATTCTGAGAAAATTTGGGAAAATTCTCGATTTTCTAAATTCTAAATGTTATGTTGATAATTAACATTAACCAAATGTCTGTTTTAGGCTGACATGGTTTTTTATGCATCCACTCATTTTTGTTGGATGTTATGAGGCTTAGAACTTCAGGAGCGATTTTTCACATTTTCATAAAAAGCTCAAAATCATACTTTTGCAGTACCAGCTAAGCTTTCAAGTCCTGCAAAAGTTTGTGAGGCCTAAATAATAGTAAAACCCCATAATTTAAAGCATTTTAGAAACTAGACCCCTCAACGTATATAAAGCAACTTTTGTGAAATATGTTAACCTGTTCATTGTTTCACATGGGTTTTTTGGCTAAATTAATGTATTTTTCAAAAAAGGTGCACCATTCAGAGCAGATTTGCATTGTCACTTTTTAAATTCTACACAGTATTTTTTTGGAAGTTTGAGCATCTAAGGGCTTATTTTTTGCAAGATTAGACTGCACTTTAAAAATACTTCATTTTAGTGGGTCTTTAGCTTATTGATGAGATTTTATTAACTCTTGAATGTATGAAGGAAAATAAAATCATCAATTCTGGTTTCAGATTCTTGCTTTTTTTGTCTGTGAGCTGTTGCCATAAGCAGGACATAATAGTACAGAACATCACCTTGGCCCGCACAGTACTGTTACGTCTCTCGTTGGGAAGGGATTAAGGGAGTGTACAAGCTGTTCTGACCATACAAAGCAGAAGAGAGTGTTAGGTATTGTCCCTGGAGATTGTAGCTGGACATGGTAAAATAATGAACCAATCCTTCCCTCTGCTATTAGTAAGTGCAGTAACAGAGTCTTATACTTACCTTGGTAAACGCTTGTATCAGTGGTCAACCCATTTAATAATGAATTCCCTTTGTCAGATGTCTAGGTCATCCATAATGTCATGAGATAAATGAGTAATTCTGACAACATAAAGTCCAATAAGCTACACACTTGAGTCACTTCAGGCTGGGTCTAGAAATTTAAAGAGTCTTGGCCTTAATTAATTGGAAAAAAACCCAGATATTATCCACATCATACATTTTTGCTGTATTTTAGCTATTGGAATAGCACCAAGTCTACACATTTTGTATCAATCTCAGCATATCCCAATATTGTATTAGTAATAGATTAAAATTTCTTAAAATTTAATTAAATAGCTGGAAAAGTCAATTTCCTGATCACTACACGGTATTTTACAATACAAGGAAGTATGTATTTGTCAGTTTTAATAAATGTAGCCATTTATAGTGAATAAGTAGGTTAGTAGTAAGTTTCATCTTTCCCTGGATGAAAAGATTAAGTTTGCCTTTACTTTGGCTTAATAGTTTATTCAGAACTTCACTTGAAAAGTTGTTTATTAAAAAGGCACACAGATAAATAATGTTCTCCAAAAACGCAAAATTTCTTATACATAGTACCGTAAGTCAATCTTGTTTAATCTGTTATCATGAAGTAATGCGGCCACTTTTTCATAAAAGAAAGAAAATAAAATGCACTTCATGTTTTGGTGGTATGTTTTGCATTTATTTATGCAAAAATTAGATATTTGGTGAAAATTTGGAAAAATTCTCAATTTTCGAAATTCAAAATATTCTACTTTTTCCACACATGAGTCATAACAGCAAAAAACTTAATAACTAACATTCACCGAATGTCTACCTTATACCTCCTTGGTATTTTATACATACTATAATTTTTGTAAGATGTTAAGGGGCTTTGAACATCAGGTGCAATTTTTCACATTTTCATAAAAAAAGCAAAATCCTGCTATTGAGGGAGCTGCTCAGGTTTGAAGTCACTTTGAAAGGCCTAAATAAAAGTAAAACCCCTTAAATTACTCCATTATAGAAACTACACCCCTCAGCGTATGTAAAACAACTTTTATGAAGTTTGTTTACCCTTTAATTGGTTTACAGGGGTTAAAACAAAATCGGATGCAAATTCGAAATTAAATTTTTTTTGGCTAAATGAATGTGTTTTTCATAAAATGTACAAATTCTCAGTGGATAAAATACCAAAACGCTCCACAAAGTTTGATACCCAATCTCTCTCGAGTATAACAATCCCCCATATGTATGGGCACACGCCAGGGCATTGAATGGAAGCTGCGCCATTCAGAGCAGATTATTCATTGTTATTTTATAATTGCTATACAATCTTTATCTTTTTGGTAATTTGGACATATAAAGGCTTATTTTTTGCAACATGAGATGCACTTTACAAATACTTCATTTTAGTGGGTCTGTAGCTTTTTGATGAGATTTTAATAACTCTTTAATGTATGGAGGAAAAGAAAATTGTAAATTTTGGGTTTCTTTTTTTTGTATTTATTTTGGGGGTCGTACACCGTACACTAAAAATACTATAATATTTTTATTCTATAGAGCACTACAATTACGGTGATACCTCAAATATAAAGAAAATCTCATTTGTTTTTGCATCGCCATCTTTTCGAAAATATAACTTTAATATTTTTTGGTTGACAGAGCTGGTTTAAGGCTTATTTTTTTTACATGTGTTGCATTGTCCTTTTCAGTGTTACCATTTTGGTGCACATAACTGATCACTTTTTGGAACATTTTTGTGAAGGAATTTAATGAAAATGTACATTTTTGGAGAGTTTCGGGTTTTGTTTTTACGGCTTTCACCATATAGGTCCAATAATGTTTCTGACTTATTGTACAGATTGTTACGGACGCAGCGATACCAAATATGTGTGTGTGGGGGGGGGGGGGTTGGTGATTTTCAGTTTTTTTTTACTTTATTAGATGTGTATAGGGAATGTTTGTGTTTAGGGGACTTTAACTTTATTTAATTAATTCTTTTTTATTAAAAAGTGTGTTTATTTAGTGTTTTTAACTTTTTTTTTACTTTTACAGTTTAGCTTGAACAAGCGATACACTGTATTAGGTGAAGAATAGCTTGAACAAGCAATCCACTGATCGCTTGTTCAAGCTATTCTTCACCTAATACAGTGTAATATAGATGGCAGGACCCGGCTCCCCGGAAGGAGATTGCGCAGCCTCGGGCACTGGCAGTCCCGGCCAGGGCTGCGATCAGAGCCACAGACCCCCCCCCCGGTAAGCGCCGCGGGGGGATTCGATTCCAGTTAAATGCCCCTGACACGCCCGGTAGGCTCGACCGTAGCTTGTTAGGGGTTAACACCCGTGATCAGAGAAATCTCTGATCGCAGGTGTTAGAGGCGGGTGTCGGCTATAATTTATAGCCGACACCCGCAGCTTCTGGCGCCGGCTCCGTTGAGGAGCCGGCACCAGAAGTTTTATGTACTATTACTGCATATTGCGGGAACGCACCTCCCGCCATGCAGTAATAGTACGTCAAATGTCGGGAAGGGGTTAAAGGTTGTCTACCATAGACAAAGATAAACCAGGGACACTTACTCATAGATCCAGGCACTGTGACAGTGGTAATGTTCTTATATTTGTAATCCGTCGCCTCCTTCTTTCTATAATTCTGTTTTACAATTATGCTAAAGAGCCAGAAGGGCTCTAGGGGGTGTTAACAGTGCCCCTTCTGTGCTGCAGCTTCACAGACTGTTAGACTTTTTCCCACCTACTCTGTGCTTAAACCTTCTCTGCTGCAGTGAGATTACAGGAGGCAGAGGGAGGGAGCCTGTGAAGCTGCAGGATGGAGGGGCTCTGCTAACAACACCAAAGCCCTTCTGGCTCATTAACATAATTTTGAAAGTTTCTTTTAAAAGAAAGGTTCCTGGAACTATGGGTAATTGTCTCCCATTTATCATGCTTGATTTGGATTGCATATTTCCTTTAAATGCTTTTTTATAGAAAAAAAGAACACCCACAAGCCGGAAAACACACTGAGAGCAACCACATATCATTAATATATAAACTTAATTGGCACATTTGTAAGAGTGGCTGTAACCGTGAAATTAATCTAAAATGCACAGGAAACAATAGGGAAAGCAAAGGAAAAGTGGATAAAAAAGTAAAAAAGTAAAGCTGGGCTGGGAGAATCGAAGGGCCAGCATCTAACTAAACACGGGGAAGTGTCACAGAATAAACGGTTAACACAGATAAAATTTAGCTTTTATTTGACGTCAATACTAAAATTAAAAGGGCCAATCCACTAAAAGATTCACCATATCTCAATACTGCACAGTAGTATGGCTACTTAGGAGTGGTGGAGTAATTGAAACCTTCCCAGTAGCCTATTAGCCATAGTAGCCATACTACTGTACATTATTGAGATATGGTGAATCTTTTAGTGGATTGGCCCTTTTAATTTTAGTATTGACGTCAAATAAAAGCTAAGTTTTATCCGTGTTAACCATTTATTCAGTGACACTTCAGTTATATTTAAATGGCCTTTGCTATCATTATATTCTGTGAGATTAAACACGGGGAAACCATTTCTGATCCAAAGACCCAAATGCTTATATCTGTTCCAATAGAATCAAGTTTACAAGAACCTACCATCCCTATTGCTATCATTTTCTAAGACACATTTATTGGGGAGGGGGTCTGGAGGATTTTACAGTACTGGGCAACAAGAGCTGCTTACATAAACCAAGTCTCCATTCATAGACTACAGAATGGAGAGGAGGAGTGAATGGCAAGTTGGGATATGTACAGGAGCAAGCAATCCTCCAAAACTCTCTCCAAAAGGGTTGTAGATCTTACAGCTCCAGAAACATGTGCCAATGCAGCTACTTTACACTGGTATCAATAGAACTTAACATGAAGTCTGAAAGGAATTCTGTAGTTGGGGACATTTGTAACCACTACACAAGTGATCCCTGTGTCATATGTGTTTCCAGCCAAAGGTGTCAGTGCCATGACAGTTCTGGAGCTAGGATGTAGAATGGGTTGTGGACACCCCTTATTAAAATAAATTTTTTGTCGGTACAAAGCACAGCACTAGCCCATTGTTTATTATTTCAAAGAACTGTGTTAAAGACCAAGATAAATAGAATTAATTGGGCTTTTGGCTATGGACTCCCTGCAACTGTACAAAAATAGCGGCCTCCGCATTGTACAGGCCTTAAAGGAAACCTGTCATCAGGATCACACATTTTTACCTTATAACAGGTTCACATAGCTTTAACTAGCCCATAACTATTTCCAAATCTGCTTTTATAATTAACATTAAAGGGCTTGTTCACTTTTACCAAATAATTGATATGGTTTGTGTAAGTTATACAATTTTCTAATATACTTTCTATATCAATTTCTCAACGTAGTAAAGATCTCTGCTTTCTGTGTTCCTATAGAAAGCTTCTCTGTTTACTTTCAGCTCATGGTCTTGTGATGGACAGGCAGGTCCAAAGCTGTTTTATAACCATATTATTACTCTCTGTAATACTAACAGCTTGTGCGCCTGCATGACCATCACAAGACCATGGAAATAATTCTATCCACTGGATGTAAACATAGAAGCTTTCAATAGAAGGACAGCAAGCACAGATCTAGAGAACCATGAGGAATTTATACAGAAAATATATTGGAAAATTAGATAACGTTTCATTACACAACAATATCAATTATTTGCTGGAAGTGGACAACCCCTTTCAAGGTTCCATGCGCTTTTAAAGGTTAATAAAAGTATACCTTGCTCCCTGCCAACAAATTACAATGCATCATAGGGGGTCTGTAACAGGGCTGCAATTGTTGTCATCATCATTATCTCCTCTCTGTTCTGCTAGCTCTCTTTGTTACTCCCCTCCATCCAACAGAAGTGAGTTGACAGAGTTTGATTGAAGCACAGTGACAGCTAATGACCACACGGAAGAGAGGGAAGGAAAAGAGCTAGCAGAGAGGAGATAATGATGAGAGCAGTCTTGTAACACATGCCCTTGTGCTTCAATGCAGTTTTACTGCCAGTAAGCCAAGTATACTTTTAAAATTGAGTGGAACCAGTAATGTTAAATATGAAAGCAGTTTGGGAAATAGTGTTAAAAAGTCTATGGAAACCTATCATTAGGTCAAAATGTGTTAACCTGATGACAGGTTTCCTATAAAATAAATTGTGAATCCTGACAGGGCACTGTACCAGCCACTATGGCTGCTGAGGTGGTAGTGCAGGGGATGTATATTGCGTATGGATCACTGGATTGTTTCACATATGGAATGCCCAACCCTAAGAGTTAGTAATGGCAGAAAATATTGCAGCATTCAATTAAAGAGCTAGAGGATTTTTTTTAATGTCAAATGAAATACTTGTACGGCATTTTGTGTTAAGGGGTAAAGCTCACAAAAAATAACCATAGGCTCCACCATTATCACTCCTGGCCTGCTGTAAGAAGATTCTGCACAGGGGGCCATCTATCTAAAGGCCAGCCATATTCTTAATCATAGCCTATAATCACATCATTATTATACAAAGGCAGTGAGCAAAACCTCTATCTTTTCTTGTCTTATGAAGCATTTATAGTCAGTTCAAAATATTCTTCCCAACCTCCATAATGTTTGACATATTATTTGTTGAGCCTAGTATTGATCCTGGCTGATGGATATACAGAGTGCTGTGACAAGTGAGTCACTCTGATATTTGGGTAAGCCGTCTATTTCTCTTCCTGTAAATGTGATTCTTGCTTATGATATATGAACAGCATGACAAAGATTACTGGACTTTTTTCCATTATTAAAGACTTTTATGCTTTATTACAGTACAAGGGTAAATGATCAATACATTTATATCACTTCCATAAAACCTTTGTATATTTTAAAGCATTTACAGTGATTATACTAGTGAGGGTTATATGGATACCTGGAGAACTGTTATTTTATTGATGGTGCATGTATTCACTAAACCAGAGGTTTTGAGAAGGAAAATTGACACCCATAGCTACTAGCCATGGTAATGATTAGCAAGGGGGTCACTCCTGACCAATCATAGCTATGGATATTTGCTAGGGGTGTCAATTTTACAGATTGGTTGTTTAGCCACCAATATGGCAATATGTCTTGGTTGCGCTGGCTGAACCCCAACCCCAAACTTGGAACGGAAATATAAAGTCTGATCATCTCTATTTAATAGTAACATTTAACAATATCACACACAATACTCATGTAACTACTAAGCAAATTGATTTACATGTCATGAAGCATTTTGCCCAATGCATTTCAAAACACAACACAAGCGCATTGTGTGAACGCAACATTAGTTTTGGAATCTAATGCTAGCAGAGGATCATTGGTGAGACTCCTCCTGGGTCAAGCACTGCTCTTTTCTAGTAAAGTGCTGGGGGTTATGGGCAGAGTCATTAGCTTAATGGCACCAATTGGGGCACTGAAGTACTGAGGGTGCCTACAGCAGCATCAACACTAAATACACCCCTGCTGCTTTAACATTGCTGCTATGCATTATGATAAAATAGTTAAGACCATATACAGTAACTGTACACCCTGATTTTGGCTTCATTGACACATGAAAAGTTTGATAACAAGGTGTAGTATCTTAAAGGCAACCTGCCATCAAGATCATACCTTTTCATCTTAATCACAGCTTCCCACAGACTTTTTAATATTAATTCCCAATCTGCTCTTATAAATACTGGTTTTACTCACTTTTAAAAGTATATAAAAGTTTGTCTGGCTTCCTGTCAGCAAAATGCATCAAGTCATGGAAGCGATCAAGACTTCAATCATCATCATTATCTCCCCACTAGCTCTCTTTTTCCTTCCTCCACCCCCTTCCCATTCTGTTATCTGACTCCATGCTCCAAGCAAATCACATGTTTGCAAGAGAGATAAGATAGAGCAGAAGAGCTAGCAGAGCAGAGAGGAGATAATAATGATGACAATTGGACTTGGACACTTATGACTTGATGCAGTTTGTTGGCATGGAGCCAGGTATACTTTTATTTAAACTTTTAAAAGTATGTGGAAGCAGTAATGTTCATAACATAATTATAGATAATATAGATATAATAGATTGGGAAATGTATTAAAAAGGCCATAGAAAACTGCCATTAGGTGAAAAGTTGTCATCCTGATGACAGGTTCCCTTTAAGAACTGTCCCTCTCCCATTCGAAGTTTCTAAACCTTTTAATAAATGCAATGCACAGCATGTGAGGCAGCTTTTTGGCGAATTGTTTTGTATTTTTGATTACATCCTCATTACATCTGCCCCAATTATACTAATCACTGACAAACTATCCCAGAAAATCCTTACAATGCTGAAGAGTGGCATTTACTAGATTTCACTCATAGTATTCACCCTGCCATATTTTAAATATAAAATTAAGCAATAAGTGGTTTTAATACACAATATTGTTAACATAATTCGCTGATTATTAGCGCATTTATAGTTATAGCAAAAATACATAAAAATCATATTAAGTGTTATGTATGTGACTCTTAGACCTCAAGAGCTGAGAAGTGTGGACATCACATCAGCAAACCATAGACCACATTTATCAAACTGTTTGTGCCAGTTTTCTGTCTGACTTTGCACTGAAAAGAACGTGGAAATTGCATGAACATGTATTTATAAAGCGTCTGCACACATGTCCATTGTGCCACAATATTCTGCACCTACCCCAAGGGGTATTCTGGTTTAGCATTGGACCCTCCACTACATTTATTACTGCGACTCTTCAGAATTGTGTTGCACACTCTGGGGCACATTTACTTACCTGTCCTGTCGCAACCCTCGAAAGTTCATTGTCCATACGGAATGCACTGTGACATGATTTAAGATTGTGCGCCCGATTTCCAGCATGTGTCGCTTCCCCGCTCAGGGGCACCAGAGTTCGCCTTCCTTTTTTTTCCTGGTGTATATAAGTGCATGTCTTGCGACACAATTTAAAAGTTAAATCCTGCACTCAGTCCAAATCAGTAGGATCGCCCGACGGCCCCCGATTTCTGTCGCATGAAAGCCAGCGCAGCTGCACCAAAGTACTATCGTGTGCGGCAAAATACCCAGTTAAATAACTGTCCCAAAGGCGCAACCCCCCAAAACATCGGAATAACCGACGAAAGTGCGTCTGCTGACCCTTAGTAAATAAGTCCCTCTATGTTAAAAGGAGCATTATAAAAAAAGATGGTACACACTTCTCGAGCAGTGCAAGGTACACCAGATTAATGAAGTATTCAATAATCTGGTGCAATAATCACTACGCATTAGTGAGGCAAACTGCACTACTTTTGATAAATGTGGGCCTATAGGTTTATGATGACTGCTGTCAGGATCTGGGATAGCCAGGTGGTTGGCAATGACACAATCTCCAAGATTAACAGCCCAACAGTTGAGTTTTAATCACTCCAACAGGCTATGACTAAGGACCATATAAGGCTTGAAACGTGTTAGCTAAGCTGCATTGGAAATTGTAAAAAATTGAAGAATAAAACTTTGAAAAACTTTTAAGACAGTGCTGGATGATCCTTCTTCCTTTCTGGATCCACATGTGCATCTATCGTATGGACACTGTAACGGTATTTCTCCCATATGTGCATCGACAAGATACATTGCTTACAAGTTAGCAGTATTTAAATGCAGCTCACAAAGCAAGCATCAAATAAGCACCTGCTGCTAACTGGGCGCTAACTAAACAGAAATCGGTTTCCTCACCTATAATAACAAATAGTAACGACAGTCCAAGACTCCAGCAGAGCAAACGCTTTTCTGGCTTTCCAGACAAGCTCTGCCATTGTCTGCTCTTAGGATGAGAAATCTGGGCGAGATGTACATCCCCTCCAGTATCTGACCGGCCATCGGCTTACACTGCACATTTAGGACACAGACTGCTGGAGGCTGCCATAAAAATAAGCATATAGTCTAAATAGATTTGAGGGCCCTGTGGAATTGTATTAATGGACGGCTATTTTTGCAAAATACATCAAAGGGTGTAGTTAAAGAGTTGATAAACTAATATATGGATTGAGCTCACAAAAGCCTTTTATAAAGACTGTGTAAACTTTTGCGCACCATATTCGACTTGCACCTATGCACACCTAAGTGTATCATGTAGGCCGACAACAAGCAAGCACCGTGTAGTCTGATCCTTCTACCAGAGGACATCTCACAGTTTTTCTCAATGCAGAAGTAAAACAGTTGGTTTCTGTTGTGTTTTCAGCAGTACAGAAGCTATTTGCCAGGAGCAGAGGGTTTGATCTCAATCTATGAAAAGGTTGAATTCCACACCTAGAATCTGTGACAAAAATTGACCTCATACACATTCTAAAATTTAACACTATTATTTTTTCACAGCATGTGGGTGGGATTTGTATAAATTATATCCATGGTGTGGGTACTATAAATCGCTGCAGGTAATCAGTTGGTGATTCAAGTATTGCTTATTCAGTGATACTGCTGTCTGTGTTCTGACCTTAACATGTTTGTTTAACCCCTTAAGGACGGAGGGTTTTCCGGCTCATTTCTCGCTCTCCAACTTCAAAAATCCATAACTTTTTCATTTTTCCTTGTACAGACCTGTGTGAGGGCTTATTTTGTGCGTAACAAATTTTACTTTCCCGTAATGTTATTTATTTTAACATGCCGTGTACTGCGAAGCTGAAAAAAAATTCCAAATGTGGAAAAATTGAAAAAAAACCGCACGTGCGTCACGTTCTTGTGGGCTCAGTTTTTACGACTTTCACTCTTCACTCCAAATAACACGCCTACTTTATTCTTTGGTTCGGTGCGATCGCGGTGATACCAAATTTATATAGGTTTTATTGTGTTTTAATACATTTTCAAAAATTAAACGAATGTGTACAAAAAAGAAAAAAATTTTTTTGCCATCTTCTGACGCTAATAACTTTTTCATACTTTGGCGCACGGAAATGTGTGAGGGGTCATTTTTTGCGAAATGAGGCGACGTTTTCATTGCTACCATTTTGAGGTCTGTGCGACATTTTGATCATTTTTTATTTCATTTTTTATGTTATGTAAAAAGGTGTAAAAGTCGCATTTCGGACATTTGGGCGCCATTTCCCGCCTCGGAGGTCACCGCCGGCCGTAACCGTTTTTATATTTTGATAGATCGGGCATTTTGGGACGCGGCGATACCTAATATGTCTGTGATTTTTACTGTTTGTTATGTTTTATATCCGTTCTAGGGAAAGGGGGGTGATTTGAACTTTTAATATTTTATTAATTTTTTTTATTTTTTAAACTTTTTTTTTTCTTTTTTTTTTCACTATTTTTTAGACCATCTAGGGTACAATAACCCTAGATGATCAGATCGCTCCTACCATATACTGCAATACTACAGTATTGCAATATATGGCGTTTTTGCAGGTCTTACATTACAATGAGCCACTGGCTCATTGTAACGAACCTGCATAAACCATGTAGCCTCGTGTCAAGAGAAGACCCGAGGCTACCATGGTAACCGATCGCCGCCCCCCGATGACGTTCGGGGGCGTGGCGATCGAAAAAAAGATGGCGGCGCCCGCGCGCCGCCGTCTTTTAAACGCCGCCCGCGACTTTGCGGGCGGCGTTTAGAGGGTTAATAGCCGCGATCGGTGCAAGCACCGACCGCGGTTATTAGCGGTGGGGGTTTTGTGCAAAATCCAAAAACCCCCACCTCTGTATGAAGAGGACTCAGCCCGTGAGCCCTCTTCACACTTCCCTTATACCTCTGCGCCGTAGAGCTACGGCGCAGAGCGTTAAGGGGTTAAAGGCCTGCTTCTGTTTTTTTGACCCCAGCAAACTTTGTTTTCATGCTAAGATAACAGTTCCCAGAAAGCCTTGCAGAGCAGTCTATGGGGGTCATTTACTAAGGGCCCAATTCGCGGTTTCCTGGCGTGTTACCCGAATATTTCCGATTTGCGCCGATTTCCCCTGAATTGCCCCGGGATTTTGGCGCACGCGATCGGATTGTGGCGCATCGGCGCTGTCATGCACGCGAAGGAAATCGGGGGACATGGCCGAACGAAAACCTGATGGATTCGGAGAAACCGCCGCATTTAAAACAAAAAATCTGTCGCGGAGCTTGCACTTACCTTCACTCAGCCCGAGCCGGTGAACTCCAGCACGTTCCGATGCTTTTCAGCGCAGCAGCGTCACCTGGTGGACGGCGGAGGAACTACCTTAATAAATCCCGGCCGGACCCGAATCCAGCGAAGAGAACACACCGCTGGATCGCGAATGGACCGGGTAAGTAAATCTGCCCCTATGTCTAGCATACTCCTCTTGGCGATGCAAGATTTTTTTTATTTATGCAAAGATTTAGAATTTAGAAGACAAATAATATAACATAACTATAAAAATGACATCTTCACTCTTGTACTGACCCAAAAATAAAGAGGATGTATCTATTGGGCTGCACAAGGGAAGCAAAACATAAGCCATAAGAAAATGGCACAACTCTGTTTTCCACCTCATTTGGATTTTCTCAGTGCATGGGCAGAATATTAAATGGTGCCACTAGAAAGTACAATTTGTCCAGCAGATAACAAGTCCTCATATTGCTTTGTAAAATAAACCTTTTGAAAGGAGATGAGTGGAAAACGAAAATTATAAAAACCTGGCTATTTAAGACTATTGAGTTAATAAGGGGTTAAGGTGTTTTCTGATTCCAGAACTCTCTTCATATCAGCTCAGTCTTTCAGTGCTTTTAACCCTTACAGTTCAGCAACCGGCCTATGTAATATTTGTTATGTTACGAAGATAAAGGCTTCCATCTTCCATGTTTCCATCTCCCTACCCTTTTCCTTTTTATGTCTATTCTTTTAGCATTGCTGAACTAAAAATAGCAGCTCAGTTTGACATTGCCTGTCATTATGCACATCTTTTGAAAGTCAGAAGTTCATCAAATATGCCCTAGTAGCTGAAACATTTTGCAGCCGTCTCTTCACTCAGATATAACTAGGCAGTGTGTGAATTGTTTAGCAGCATTCACCGCATATTACAAAATGTGGCCCGTTACCAGGGTTCAGTGGCTGTTCCGATTTCTTTCTTGTGCTAACATCATGTCGCTGACATTAAATGTAGTACTTCCGAGGTAAAACTAAAGTAGCTGCATTGAATTATTCCATATGATAAATGAAATGGAAAAATGAAATTTCATGTATTGTAATACCCTTGGGTATTACAGCTCTCTCTTTCCTACTGATCTTTCTCTATATGAAGATTGCCCTATCACACAGCACTAGCAGTATAGAGGATGGGATCTTTTTTTAACAGATCCTATCCACAAGCTATTTAAATAAAAACCTAAAGCGAAAACTGAATTCTGCTGCGGATTTAAGTCCCTAGCATATTCATTATTGCTGTAGATTCAAGGAGTGCAATTCAACCTTTGACAATGTTCAACCAATGACATCCAGTTGGCAACATAGGCACAGCTTTTGGGAGGCAGCATCTATGCTTATCCAGTCCTGGACAATTCCTTTGTAGTGGTACTAAATGTGTGACATAATTGCATAAATCAATACTACAGATAATAACAGTAAACTGTGTAATTAGATATGTGTTTCAGTATCTGTTTTTACCACCTGCCTTTCTTTCTTATTTAAGCAGTATATGTAAATCAGTTTTCTGTCCTGTCCTTCACTGACAGGTGAAAGATAAAAAAAAAAAACTGAAAATGTTTCTAATGACTTAACTGTGCTGATAGTACAGAATAGTCATCTCTCCTCAGAGAACTGATTTGTCAAGTGAAATAGTCTCTAGATATAGAAAAAGTTAATTATTAGCCTCCTTATCTGTCTGAAGTGGAAGAAGCTTAGAAGGTTTTTAGCTTTACATACATTGCAGTAAAAGACACAAAAAATGTACAGAGAAGCTGCGTTATGTAATGAAGCATTTTATAAATTGTACTATTATCATCTGCACTATTAATTTCTGAAATAAAAAAAAACTTCACAGGTTTAGTTATGTTTTATATTCTTATATGAAAATAACTCACGGACAGTATCTATGCCAGTTTTAAATACCAGGTGCTGTTGGTGGGTAGTGATGTATGAAGGACTATCTTTATATAAGTCACTAGGCAAACTGAGGTGCCAGAAGGGAGCATTCTGCAGCATGGTGACCACAAGATAGTATTGCACTGGGTAGAGGCCAGATAGAGGCATTATAAAGTGTGTGTGTGTGTGTGTGTGGGGGGTAATATAATATATATGTGGGGGGGGGATTATACAGTGTGGGACCACATGGTAGCACTATTCAATGTACTGTATAGGTCACAGAGGAGTTATTATTGTGTGTAGGAGCAGTGAAAGCCCATGGCCATTGTTTCCACGACCCCATCAGTGCGCTAACTGCCTGAACAGCAAACGGGAATATGACTTACTCTAAGACCACCCGTTGAGTGGCATTGTTTTTGACTGTCACTCACATACCGATGACACAGGGAGCACAAACAATTGACCACTTCACAATAATGAAGTATTGTGAAGCACTCTGCTGTAGTATATTGATAACTTACAAATAAATCGAACCTTCATTTCTTAATTTTTTTTCTTTTATCAAAACCTTCCTGCAGAACATGCACTGCATCTCTCGAGGCAAATAAGACAGATCGCCTTTCCAGATGCTTCAAGCATTTTTCTAGTGTTTAGGAGCAGATTTTAAAGACTTTCACAAATAACATTTGGATGGAATGTCTTTTAACCTTTTTTTCTGTGTAATTTTCTGTTTATTTTTAAGACATTCAGAATTAAAAAATATTGTAGGAAGCATCGACCTTCATCAGTTTCCACTTGGGTTTCTAATGATTTTTATAAGGTTTCTTGCGCAAGAATTTAAATCGATGTATTCTATTTATGGACCAGAATAATCCAAATTACCAATTTTACCTGCCTTTCCTAAATAAAGTGTCACTGGATATATTGGAGACTGAGAAAGCTGTACATGTGTATGGAAACAACACTAGAGATGCCATTTACTTTGTGTTCTACACTAGGAATAACAGTGTTTCAGTCCTGACATGCTTTAATTACAATTAGTATTTAAATTAGTTATCTTTTGTAAAATTATACTGAAAGGGGGTCTGCTGGGAGCTGGTAACATAGCAAAAATGACCACTCAATGCCCCTTCCTGTCTCCAAAAACTAGGAAACATTAAGCCAATCATTGTGTGAAACCACCGCTTGGATGAGTTGCTTCTCCTAGACCTCCCTGTGATGTTGAGAGACAGCATGAAAGGGATTGAATGTGCTGCTACCTCAACAGTCAGGGTAGAAGGAACAGTAAGAAACATTTCTCTTTGCATTGAAATGAAAAAAGGTAAAAAAGTGTGCATCCTGATATTCCTACCAACCTGTTAGCACTGTGCTAAATTGCAGGAGGCAACTTAGCGGTAGTTCCTACATTGGTATGTGCACAGAAACATTAGTGTAATAAAAAAGACAGAAATGTTATCGGCAATGTCAAACTAACCATGTCAACTCCAAGAGGGTGACAATGAGCAAAATTAGCTAGCAAGGGTAGTCAGGAAACAAGCATCAGGCTAAGCATAACTAAGAGTCATGGTAACCAATGTGAGCATAGTAACAACAGGAGCCAGGAGAATTCAACTGCGCCAAAAGAATCAATATCAAGATCTGAATGAACACCCACCACAGTATAAATGCAGTTCCTGTACAACTAGGAGTAGACTGGCTGGCTGGATGGCAGCTGGGCTTCAGGTACCATGGTAGGCCTCATCAACATCTGTCAGGACTAGTAGGGTGAAGCTAGAAGAGAGGCAGGCCACGTGACAGTAAAGATTCCCACTGGGGCAATCCTGGTGTACGTGACAGATCCTGACATATATTTAAGAAGGAGGCTTCTGATGGTAATGGCAGGCCAGGGATGCAAACAGCAAACAGAGATATTGTAAACTCAAAGTTCCTTTATTAGGAGAACCCCAACAGCAGCAGACAACAGGCTAGTACCAATCTCCATCCTCTAAGGCAGTGGTGGCGAACCTACAGCACGGGTGCCAGAGGTGGCACTCAGAGCCCTTTCTTTGGGCACTCAGGCCATTGCCCCAGGACAGAGTTCATCAAACAGGAACAAATCCACCAAATCTTTCTGCAGTCCCAGGCAACTTTAAGGGGTATTTCCACCTCACCTACTACAGTTAATTCAATCCCTAACTGTAAATAGGGTTTACCTCCCCCTTGTAACAGCCCTCTGTTGAAACTAGATACGGCCACTGCCGCTCGCAGCAGCATTGGCTGCGCAGGCGCTTAGAATGAGGCTTCTCTGAACCTGCTGGGAATATGTGAACGTGCATAGCTTGCGCATGCACAGTTCACATATTCCTGGCCTCCTCACCCTCTGGATCAGGAAGACTACCAGGCATGCGCAGCAGCTTTACAGCTGTCCAGCGGTAAGGCTTGAATACGCAGGACAGCTGTGAAGTTACTGCACTACAGCCGTCCTGATCTAGTGAGCGAGGTATGTAAACTGTGCATGCACTAGCTATGCATGTTCATATATTCCCGGCAGATTCAGAGAAGCCTCATTCTAAGCGACTGTGCAGCTACCGCTGCTGGCGAGCTGCGGTGGCCGCATCTAGTGTCAACAAAAGACTTATACTAGGGGAGATAATCCCTATTTACAGTATATTATGAAAATATGGTAATTTTTTAAAAATAACAATGAATTGAAGAAATGTTTTTTTGGGGGGTAAGGGATTGAATTAGCTGTAGTAGGTGAGGTGAGAATACTTCTTTAAGAGATGCTGCTCTCAGCGCTATTGTAAAGCAATGCTTCATTGACTGTTTGGAGCTGCTTGAATAGTTAGAAGGTGTTGAAAGAAGTGCATTATCTTTGGAGGTCATCCTGCTGGACCCACCATTCTTCCTGTACAAAAGACTCTGGAGAGGGGCTGCAATAATAGTCTTAATTTGCCCTCCTTCTTTCAACTGTATTGGTGGCCTCAGGTTGCCAATACAATTAAAAGATGTGGAAGAACAGGTAACAAGAAGTTACTGCTTAAAATGCCACATTGGCACTTCGCGGTAAATAAGTGGATTTTGGTTGTAGTTTGGGCGCTCTGTCTCTAAAAGGTTCGCCATCACTGCTCTAAGGGCTAGCAGGGCTGTTTGGTGACTGGTTGTGACAGGACAGTGGTTGTCAAGCAGGATCAAAGTATCTCAGCATGGACTCATTGTCAGGTAGGCTGGCAATAAACTCCAGGGAGCTAGGTCGCTCTGTTGCATCAGCAGCAGGACAGCAAGTAGTGTTTCTTCTAAAATGAATCACTAAATAAAGACCTAGAACTCCAGACAGAACCTATATTTATAGATTTGTTCTAATTAGACAGTTCTGGGCTGTGAATCAATGATAGCCTGTTAAAACCTCGGGAACAATACAAAAGTTACAGGCATAATGTAAATAAAAACCTTCATCATATAAATGATGCACCTTGTAAAAAGCTATACTCACCACTTTGTGCTGGTGTCGTACCAAGCAGCCTACCTGGGGGGGGGGGGGGGGGGGATTGTTAAATATAATGATATGAGTCTTGGAAATAAAAGAAGGGCCTATTACCTGGATATCTGATTAATGGAAAGTCCAATGGGGTGACCAGTCCCACTAGGTACTTTGGGCAAGAACTCCAGGTATTAAATGTAGTAATGGCCCAACTCCAGGACATTACACCTAAATGCCGTCCGTGCAGCTGCCTCAAGCAGAGTATAGCCCTGGGTCTGCCACAAGCCCAGAAACACTGCAGGAAAATCAATTCAGGGAGTTCTGAAATCCCCTTTAAGTGATATTTATGTGTATATTATTTGATATATATTCTAATATCTTCTTACTATATATCTTAAGGATTTTTGCTGGCTCTAAGGTCTCTCAGTTTAAATGAAAATATAGTCTCTTATCTAAGCATCGATAATTTTTGCAGGTTTTATGTGCATAAAATCGTTCATAAAAAGAATTGATTCTGGTCTATCTCTATTTCCAGTCATTCAATGTACAGTAAGCTGCTGTCAGAGTAACCCATTGGTGTAATTCCTCTGCTAGTAAATTGTCAATGAAAATAGAAAGCTGTTAGCATAAAGGGTGTAGAAAACCTCTACATGATCAATATGTGTCTTCGAATCCTTTAGTAAAAATCTGACGTTGTTTCTATTATGAATAAATTGTAGATTTTTTTTCCATTTTTCTATGCACTGTAGCAGATATCACCTAATGTACCATTTAATGTTCTGCTCATTTATAGTTTCCCCTTGAATAAGCATCACTCCGGTGTTTAGATATAGGACTGTTTCAAACATAACATTTGGATGGGGTGTCTTTCAACACTTTTGTGTGCAATTTTTTTGTTTATTTTGAAAAAGTTTAGAATTGAGTAAGACTTCATTAACAAACAGTGGCTATTTTATTATCGTTCGATAAATCAACCTTCATCAGTTTCCCTACTTTTTTCATTAATTTTTCTCAGGTGGTTCCTTGAGCAGGAATTGAAATCTACTCCATTCAGGTACTAGTAGATGTTTCAGCTATAACTTGCCCCGATTAGATGTCAGAATCAGATAAATATGCAAACCAAAGAGCATCTGGGAACAGGCACAGGATCAGGGAACAGTCTCCAAAATGGCTCAGGATTAGATGCAGAGTTCTGGATCAGCCAGGATAAAGGTTCAGGATCAAGCAGCATACAAAGTTCAGAGTTCAACATCCAACAGGATACAGGCTTCTGGATTAGGCAGGATTCACGTGCAGAGTACCTGAACAGGCTGGGATTCATGGTACCGGCTCAGGCTAAATTAAGGCTCTGGTGGAGGCTCAGGTTTTCAATTTCACCAAACCAAAATAGACAGAATTACTACAAGTCACAGGAGAAAGTAAAAGCCGCTTTGAAAAAACTAGGGATTAGCTATGTATCCAGTTCCTGGATGCCGCCCTAGCATCTGAATGGCTAGGTCTGCACTCAACCCACTTTGAGAAAAGCACTGAGCTCCAGAATGAACCACCAAGCTTTCCAGGGAACGGATTGTGCAGGCCATGTTTACTCTTGGTATTTTTGCTCCATTTTCAAGGGATCAATGGAAAAACACATCTTATAAAAGCATATTTGTTTTCACCAAAATGCATGCTTTTTCCCCAACGTGTTTGCAATGCGTAACAAAACCCATTGAAAAGGTGAGAAATGTGCATCAGAAAATTCACATGCGAACACGGACCAAGACAGCTGTCAATCTCAGCTCCTAGCAAGGCAGCCTTGATGTGGCTCACAAGATCAGGAACTTGCTACTAGAACCCATTCAGAAAGTTCTGACATTAGATACTGGGGCACATTTACTAAGGCTTTGCGAAACATTTTTTGGACTGCTCCTGTTCTTTAATGTTAAAATGGCTTGCACAGGTATTTAAGTAGCCGGTGCATTGCGATTGTGTCACACGCAACCCTTTTGTTGGCGCAGCTCCGCTGCCTTCCATGTGGCACAAATTAGGGAGCGTGTGGTCGGACAGTCCGTCTTATTCGGACTGAGGGCAGGATTTAACTTTCAAGTTGTGTCCCAAGATCAAGCACTTACATGCACCACTAAAAACATGGTGAACTCTGTTGGACCTGAGCGGGGACGCAACACATTCATGATATTGGGCGCACGATCTTAGGGAATCGCAGCAAAGTGCATTAGAGTAGGACAATGCATTTTATGTGAACTCCAGGGACCGGGTAAGTAAATGTGCCCCAATCTGTTGGGTTGAGAAATACAGGCGTAACATCGGAAACAGGTGTAATATCAAATGTAATATCATAGTATTCAGGTTTTTGTGGCACTTTTTTTTCCAGCATGTTTCAAAGATGTATTTTGCCTGTTTTTTAGCACACCATGCCCCAACATGTTTCAGTGTTAATACTGTGCCATCAGGGGTTGAGTATACTGAGTACGAGTAAAAATGTTTGCATTGAAAAATTACATCAGTTCAGTAGGCAGACAGCTAATATAGTTATAGATAAAGTAAGTAAAGTAAAATGTCTTTAATGTTAAGATGTAGCATATGGAAGCTGAGAAGTTGACATATGCAGGTCATATAGGTTCTCAAGACATAATTTGCTTTATCAGATGAATGTGGATGCATACAAATAAAGTACGTCTTAAGTGCAGTCTGTCTGCCTCTGCCAAGACCAGCTAATTTACAGTGAAAATATGCCAAGAGTTTGAGAAGACATCTTCATAATATGCAGCAGAAGCAGAGGAGGGGAAAAGTAGCAGGCGGACTGCAGCATGGCACCAAACCAGCTTTAGTATCTTCTGGAGACAGAAACATAGGCCAAACATAAAGTGATGTTTTAGCAAATAAAAATGCAATTATGATATGTGTAATTTATGCCTTTGTGACTATATTGCATGGAAAGACCAGTGATTTGTGATTTATCCCAACCATAGGGGGGCATTTGTCATGTGCCGATGCTCCAGTGTAGCGAGATACATCAAGAGGATAGAAATAGGTGCGGCTAGTGACTTCTCACGTTTGACTTTTTGCCGTTTTTAGAGGACAGGATCTCCCAGCTCCGGCCCACTGCCCTGCCGACCGTGCCCCCTGGTATAGAGGTGGTGGAAAGGGGAAAATAATCGCAAGTGCTAACGATACAATTTGCAATTATTTCAGGACTTCTACACAATTTTTGTGGTGTAGAAGTCCTGATTAACATAGTGCCCACTTCTCAGGCAATGACAGAAAAGCCTATGCAACAGCGAATTATCAAGATTTATTTAATTTCTGCACGTTTCATATTACTTCTGATGATAAGGCTCAGGGTTTTTAATAGTTTCTGAAGAGATTCTGGTGCCCAAAGAGAGACAAACAATTTATGCTCCCCCTTTCAATTGTGGAAAAAAACATGGTGGAACCAGGGACAATTTTATTCTGACTAAGGTAAGAAATGAAAAAGATAATAATAAAAGAATCTAACAGGAAAATAACTGCTATAATATGTACAAGAATATAACTACTAAAATACTGTCCTCTATGTACAAGAATATAACTACTATAATACTGCTCCCTATGTACAAGAATATAACTACTATAATACTGCTCCCTATGTACAAGAATATAACTACTATAATACTGCCCCCTATGTACAAGAATATAACTACTATAATACTGCTCCCTATGTACAAGAATAAAACTACTATAATACTGCCCCCTATGTACAAGAATATAACTACTATAATACTGCCTCCTATGTACAAGAATATAACTACTATAATACTGCCCCCTATGTACAAGAATATAACTACTATAATACTGCCCCCTATGTACAAGAATATAACTACTATAATACTGCCCCCTATGTACAAGAATATGCAACACCCTCGCCGATGCAATGGCGAGGTAGGGTTTGCGAATAAGCCCCATAACATGTCACCACATCACAAAGGGGAAATTGCAGTGGTTAATCCTGCCTGGCAAGGCAGAAGTTAAATCTGTATATGATGTAAAAGTCCAGTATCCAATGATCTGTGTTACATCTTGTCTCTGTGAACTGAGAGGTAATTGGAGGAACAGCCACCACCTGACCAAAGGGAGGTAATAAAACCTCTGGCCAGGAATGTTCTAGAGTAGTCTCTCTTAGGAGAGTTAGGAGAGCAGTCTCTCCCAGAAGGGAGAAGAGGCCGGTCCTAGTCAGGCCCTCTGGGTCTGCAGGACACATGCAGAGAGTAGTTAGCTGAGCAGCAGCTCAGAGACTCTAGCACACCGGAGCAGTGCAGGAAGAGCCTAGCCCCTGCCTGAAGTGGAGAATAAGACTAGAGTTAGTGTAGTGAGGAAAGGGGTATCATCCTACCTTCAAGGGTGATACCTGAAGAGATCCAGGACCGAGCTGAAGCCTCCTCTAAGGACACAGCTGCCTCCCAGCCTGCCTTCCACATCCAGGCTGGTGCACTACATCCTGTGGCTCCCTCCAAATACCTCTCCAGTACTCCACCAACTTGTTAAAGGCACGTTTGCTGCGGTTCCTGCGGTTCAAATAAAGAACTGTAAGTTGTTTTCGTCAACTTCTGTCTCCGTCTGGTCCCTGCTACTACAACTACCATCATCACCGGCACCCTGTCCACCACACAGAGACTCACACTCGGGACATTAAGGGGTTGCCCCAGGGAGATCCGCTATAGCAGCCTCTCCCTCATCATTTCTTGCCAACACCACCCTGCTGGAGACCTGCCAGGCTGTAGGACAGCCCTCCGGTTACCCCGTACCAAGCACCGTGACATAAGCGTGCTTAGGCCGCAACCGCCAGCCACTCCGGTACCGCGGGCCCCGGCTGTCTCCAGGCCTCACCTCAAGGGCTAGGCCCCGGTGGGGGATGTTGCAAGTGGCGTCACGAACAGGATTGATACTTCTGTGCCTTATTACGGCATTAAAGACTTTCCTTTATTAAAAAGACTGTGCTGCCTAACCCTGCTGCCATCCGGGTTTAGGCCCAAGTACTTGTGTGTTTCTGGACTGAACTGTGTTATACTGCTGCCACGTGCTGTCGAGCGCCGCTCCAGCACTTAAGAGGTTAATCCCTGCAAGAACTGTACCAGCTCTGCTACATCCGGCGCTGCCGCGCCCGAAGATTTTTACCTCAGAAACTGTGGCGCAGGAAATAATTCAAGCCCGCCGAAACCTTCACTGGCGGGAAACCCAGATGACTCACAAAACTCCGCCCACGCGCGAATGGCGCGAACCCCGCCTCCTGTGGCGCAGGAAAAATTAGAGCCCGCCACAGCTCTTGGCGGGAAGGACTTGGACTCCTCCCACTGGCTCGAGGCGGACTTCCTGCCCCGCCTCAGAGAAACGCCAGAACTCGTGCTGATCTTGGAGAGTGAGGTCGGCACCATGTGGGGTCCTCCGCCATTTCCCCCTGTGGAGCAGCCGGAGTTCTACGAAATAATGGAGACTATGGTCGTGGTCTCTGCCCAGCCGGTCCGGAGACCCTCCGCTGGACATCGGCTGCACCGAGGATTGACCCGGGCCTTCGTCACCAGGACGTGTTTTCAAATGGTGACGCAGCACCAGGTACCACCCGGGCGGTTCCTCGTGCCTCTCCCGGCTACCATGCTGGTACCGCGGACCCACGTGGAGGCGCCACGTGGGGAGGCCCCGACTCCTGTCGAGCAAACACCTGGGCCTATTGCTGCCGCTCCACCTGCTCCAAGGCCTACCATTCACGCTGTGCGGCCTGCCAGTCCCGCTGTGATGGTTCCTGATCCTCCGGCACCTACCTGTCGCCCAAGGAGATCCGAGCCTGCACCGGAGCCACGAGCCCCAGCACCGGCACCTCCGCAGCCTCAAGGCCGAGGTGAGACCGCCCGCCGGCGACTCCGAGACGCTGTCTCGGAACAGCGACGCCGAGAGAAGGAGGCCCAGCGGTATATGGCCGGCCGGTCTACAGCTGGAGCTTGGGTGGAAAAGAACCGCACCACCGGCATGGTCCGGTTCTTCGATAAGCAGCGTGGCTATGGCTTCGCCACCCAGGACTACACCGGACGGGAGGTATTTATTCCCCGCCGGTCTGTCAAGAGGCCTGACTTGCCGGAGAGACTGCACAATCTGAAGCCAGGAGAGTGCATCGAGTTCTCCATGCAGGAAGGACCTCAAGGACCATGGGCGGCTGGCGTAATCCGGATTCCCGACTCCGATGAGGACCGCTACCTCCCGTACGACGACTGGTATGAGGACGACGAGTGCCCGGAATCTCCGAACACCTCTTCTTCCTCGGCTGCGAGTCCCCGGGCGGTGACCCACGTGAATGCCCCATCCACGGTAATCGTGAGTACGGGTCCCATTGCCATCCATGGGCCGGGCATGATCCAGGGCGCCAACCCCACCGTCTCCCCTGCCGGGAGCATTGCCAGGTCCCGCGGCTCTTCTGTGGGAGAAGACATCCCGGCTAGCGAACCTTGTCCGGAGGTTCCGTCTAGGCCCACATCTCCCCTTGCCGGTTACCAATGGGGTGATGACCCGGCCCCGGAAGAACCGGAGCTGGAAGGAGCCGCGGCGCTGCCGCAGGTCCCTATTTATGTCTTTCTGGACCCCTCCGTGGTCCCTGGCTCAGTTGAGCCCCCGGCTGGATCAGCCGACACCCCGGGCGACAGTGCTCCTCCCCCTGAAGGTCCGGAGGATGTTGCTGCACCTGCAGTACCCACTACTGCCACCGGGTGTCCCCAGCCGGCACCTACTCCCGCTGAGGATGCACAGGATTCCCTATTGCCTTTGGATCCTGTCCCTGCTGAACCCAGCGAAGGTGCATCGGACTAACCCCTGAAGGGCTGTAGCCCTCTCCAGGTACTTTGTACATATTGTGTATATTTCTGTCCTTTCCCCAAAGAGCCAGAGACTTTCCTGAGACTCTTACCCTTATTTATCTCAGTCAAGAGACTCTCCTTGAACTGCCTACTGTCATGTGCTATGATAGCACCCCTTCCTCTGCCACAGCAGAGATTCTTTCCAAAGGACTCTGTCCCTCTCCAAATAGAGGAGACCCTTTGCAACTTTATTGCACTTTTCCCCACATCAAGGGCTGTGCCCAGAAGATGGACTTTCCTATTGGAGACCTTCTGAGAGACTGTTGCCAATCTTGAGGAAAAGTTGCCATGTAATTTATTACTATTTTGCACTTAATGCCTTCCCTCTTAGGTATGGACATTATGTTTGCACTTTTATGCCTTTTCCTTTCCAGGTAAAGAGACATTTGATCCTGCTACCCTGAGTAGCCTATCTACTTCTGTAACGTTTGTAACGTTCAAGATGTGTACCCATTGGGCTCCTAAGCCAATGTGATTTTTGCCAAATATTTGCACACTGTCATATATGCCAGTAGTCTGCATTAACCCTTTCATAGGCTTTTCAGGTTGTAGTGTGGCTGTGTCGGACCGTCTTTTATGTGTGAAACACTGACTGTTGCCTTATCCCCAAACCGAGGTTTGCACATGGGGGTAGTCCGTAAACTGCGGGTCCTTCGGGGACCGGGGGTGTTACAGAGATAGCACCTGGATGCCACTCATTCTATGGGTAAGGACGTCAGGAGGTACTTGTGTCGCATATGCTCATGCAATGCAGATAGACACCTTATATAATTGCCGCCAGGGAAGAAGCGTTGATAAAACAAATATACAGGCCTTGGTGCAAGGAGTGGATTACAGGACATGACACCACACCTTTCCTACTGTACAGTTCGGTTTAATGGCGTTAGCAACCAACTGTCTTACTTCGCATCTACATATATGTGTCTTAGTCCGACACCAACCCAGGTGCCTGTCTCCAGGACCATGGGCGGTTTGTCCCTACACCTCAAATAGCCTGCACTTCCCAGAAGTGCCCTTAGCCCCCTCTGTGCCCCAATACATCTGTAGTCGAGCCGAGGGCGGCTCTTTCAATTGCCCCCGGGGTATGCAACACCCTCGCCGATGCAATGGCGAGGTAGGGTTTGCGAATAAGCCCCATAACATGTCACCACATCACAAAGGGGAAATTGCAGTGGTTAATCCTGCCTGGCAAGGCAGAAGTTAAATCTGTATATGATGTAAAAGTCCAGTATCCAATGATCTGTGTTACATCTTGTCTCTGTGAACTGAGAGGTAATTGGAGGAACAGCCACCACCTGACCAAAGGGAGGTAATAAAACCTCTGGCCAGGAATGTTCTAGAGTAGTCTCTCTTAGGAGAGTTAGGAGAGCAGTCTCTCCCAGAAGGGAGAAGAGGCCGGTCCTAGTCAGGCCCTCTGGGTCTGCAGGACACATGCAGAGAGTAGTTAGCTGAGCAGCAGCTCAGAGACTCTAGCACACCGGAGCAGTGCAGGAAGAGCCTAGCCCCTGCCTGAAGTGGAGAATAAGACTAGAGTTAGTGTAGTGAGGAAAGGGGTATCATCCTACCTTCAAGGGTGATACCTGAAGAGATCCAGGACCGAGCTGAAGCCTCCTCTAAGGACACAGCTGCCTCCCAGCCTGCCTTCCACATCCAGGCTGGTGCACTACATCCTGTGGCTCCCTCCAAATACCTCTCCAGTACTCCACCAACTTGTTAAAGGCACGTTTGCTGCGGTTCCTGCGGTTCAAATAAAGAACTGTAAGTTGTTTTCGTCAACTTCTGTCTCCGTCTGGTCCCTGCTACTACAACTACCATCATCACCGGCACCCTGTCCACCACACAGAGACTCACACTCGGGACATTAAGGGGTTGCCCCAGGGAGATCCGCTATAGCAGCCTCTCCCTCATCATTTCTTGCCAACACCACCCTGCTGGAGACCTGCCAGGCTGTAGGACAGCCCTCCGGTTACCCCGTACCAAGCACCGTGACATAAGCGTGCTTAGGCCGCAACCGCCAGCCACTCCGGTACCGCGGGCCCCGGCTGTCTCCAGGCCTCACCTCAAGGGCTAGGCCCCGGTGGGGGATGTTGCAAATATAACTACTATAATACTGCCCCCTATGTACAAGAATATAACTACTATAATACTGTCCCCTATGTACAAGAATATAACTACTATAATACTGCCCCCTATGTACAAGAATATAACTACTATAATACTGTCCCCTATGTACAGGAATATAACTACTATAATACTGACCACTATGTACAAGAATAGAACTACTATAATACTCCCCCCTATGTACAAGAATATAACTACTATAATACTGCCCCTATGTACAAGAATATAACTACTATAATACTGCCCCCTATGTACAAGAATATAACTACTATAATACTGCCCCTATGTACAGGAATATAACTACTATAATACTGCCCCTATGTACAAGAATATAACTACAACAATACTGCCCCCTATGTAAAAGAATATAACTACTATAATACTGCCTCCTATGTACAAGAATATTACTAGAATACTGCCTCCTTTGTACAAGAATATAACTTCTATAATAAATAGAAAAAATATGGATCCTTCGGCACCAGCTCATATAAAAAAAAAGCTTTGCATCCTTTTATTGGGAATATTCTAAAAAGAATACGAAAAGATAAACACCTTAAAAAGTATAAACTATTTTTTTCTTTTTGATTAACAAAAATGTATATTTATTGTTAAACAATAAAATCCACATTTATTAATATACTGCAGTCATGTCATCACATACATCAGTATAACCATCTGAATTCCATCAAGAATTTGATGTCCATGTACAACAATCTATGGTACATATAACGATCTCCATATTTAGGAACTTTATGAAATTTATTTAAAGATTAGGTCAACAACTTATCTAGCATTATAACTCTTCAAACTCTGAATTTCATGCTGAATTTCTTAAGACTCTATTAGAATCATTGGCCCCAATCTCTCATGTTTAGCAATAACACTTGGTATCGCTGCTGGTGTCGAATTTGCAGAGCGACAGTCAGTGGTTTTATCCCATGATTTTTCCTCCATGTCACAACCTCTTGCAGTATCTAGATGATCTACTAATAGTCATGTATGTTGTGGGGGGAGCTGTTGCTTAGTCTTATTTTTATGGGAGGACTTATATTTCTTAGCTTGAAAACTATTGCACTAGGTCTTATTCTCAGGGGGGGGGGTTGTCTTATTTTCAGGGAAACAGGGTCATAACTAGGACTATATTCCCTTAGGCAGGGAAAGGAAAAATATCCCACACTTCCCTAAGAATTTTATAAGAGACCCAAACTGCCTTTTCTATCTGCCCTCTGTGGTCCTTTCTCCTCATGCTTCCCCCTCAGAGATAAAGTAACATGCTGCAGTGTACTTTGCTGAAGACCTCTCCTTCTTCCAGCACATCCTTTTCTCTAAATTAATGATGGGTCGTTTGGGAACGATTTGGCTCTAAAAACAATTAGCCAACATTTAGCCCCGACATAAAAATGAGCTTACTTAACCCTACCTCTTATTTTTGTCCTATGCCTCTTTGAACTTGAAATGAAGTAGGGATGGGTGACTAGTTGCCTAATAATCTTATTTTCCAAGCTAATTTAATATTTCTTACTACTAATTTAGTACTTGAGCAACTAAAAAATGGGTCATAGCACTTAGGAATAGGTGTTTTTAATAGTATTAGATGTTAACCTAAAGAATACATCACCATTCAGATTCAGTTTTTCTCCTCCACAACTATTTGACCCGTATTAATGATCTCCAGTGTATTTCTAAAGAGGACAAGAAGAGGACATAGCATAGCCAGAGTGTAAATATAAAATCCTTTCTTTTGTATTTTTCATACGCTATGCGCTCTTATTGTCCTTTCTTGAAATATTCTCATGATCGCTTATACAAATCAAATAAGGTGTGGAGGAGATTAAGTAAAACTTCTGAACGGTGATTTATTCTTTAGACTGACATCTGATGCTATTAGGAACCAACGCTGTGGATCGGGATATTGGGAATAGGAAGAAGGAATTTCTTCAGTAAGAGGTAGATAGAAGGATCAGTTCATTGACTTTTTGAGATCCACTCAATTCTAGAGGATTTTTTGTTTCGGTGCATATATTAATACTCAATAGTTGGTCTTATAGTAATATACATTAGTAAGTGGGCACCTGTCATAATAGTAAGGGTACAAAAGTAGCAAATGTAAAGGGACACTTGATGAGAGACAAAAGTATTGTCTATAATACTCTCTATAAAGGCACCTGTGATAGTATTAAGGACAATAGTAATGGACAATAGAAAGGGGGTAACTAGTATGTACAATAGTAAGAGAGTAATTGACAGTAACTTTAACTACAGACAACATATAACATACAATGTTCTTAGTTTATTTACTCAATAAACTGAGCAGAATAATCAGGTCCTGGCAAGATTAACATGCTGGAAAAGGCAGAATTTTATTTAAGTCAGAATATCTTCCTGTACACTGAGCACTGAACGGCTTTTGTGCCATTGAAGATGCTCATTAGCCTGGCATTTGTTCAGCACAAGTCACCATCTCCTTTCAGATCCTTATCTATTGTTACTACTTCAGAATCACATGGAGAAGCAGTGAAAAATAGGATTATCTTTGATCCTTCTCTTTATAAACAACATCCCCTCTGACCCATTTACTTTAGTCATTTTGCTGTCTCCGTTGCCAGGCCACCCTGATATATCTGCCTAGACATCCACACATCATGCTAAAGTAATAACCATCAGTAGTTTTAGATATGGGCATGTACGGGATATATACATACAGATACTTGTACATGTGCATAATTTTAATATAATAAACAAACAATTATCCACATCTTTTAGGTTCATATACTTTTGGGAATTTGGCCATTCCCAATGGCCTGAATGTGATGTTGCAATCAAAATCATGAAGGAGGAACTACACATAATGGTAGAAAACTGGGCACATGAATAAGCAAACTAAGCAAAAATACGAAAACAACCATGTGTTATGCCAAAGTACACAATCTTTATTAAACATCACATAAATAATGTACACCAAACATTTAAAAAGGATACAAGATCCTCTGTACAAAACCCAGGGGAGGGTGGGGCACATGATAAGGCCCACCATAAAACAACACCTCCCTACCCAGCCCCAAACCCTAAGCCTGTCAAATAGCAAGAATGATTAAGGATAAAAAAGGTAGCCAAAGAGTATGCAGGGTTGCAGCATACAATATTTAGGACAAAGGTGATAAGTATAATTACCAGGCAGGCCGGACAAATGGGGAGGGGGCTGGGAGAGCCCCACGCGTATCGCCACTGGGGTGGCTTCCCCTGATACGCGTGGCGCTCTCCCAGCCCCCTCCTCACTTGTCCGGCCTGCCTGGGAGTAGGGAGGTGTTGTTTTTTGGTGGGCCTTATCATGTGCCCCACCCTCCCCTGGGTTTTGTACAGAGGATCTTGTATCCTTTTTAAATGTTATTATTGGTCTTTGGTTTGTTGTATATTATTTATGTGATGTTTAATAAAGATTGTGTACTTTGGCATAGCTTTGGGATTTTTGCTTTGAATGTGATGTTGCAACTCAGCTGCACTTTATCTAGACATAAATTACAAAAAAATATTCCAGAGATTCTCTACAGATCTTTATAACCAGCCAATCACCTTGTATCTTTCCATTATTATTTTTATAATGGGTTTTATATCTGTATTGTATTACTGTTAAACCAAATTAAACGTAATAACTATTTATGATCAGAGAATAGAAAACTGAATAAATGCTCAAAAATGATTAAGCATTCTTATCTCAGTACTTTCTTTTTTTAACAATTTACAATTGTATTATTGATGGGAGTCCATCTCCTAAGACCCCCTCCCACTGATTCTGAAGGATTTCCAATTGAGTTTTATTCATATTATTATGTTTATTATAGTACTATACTACTATTATTTTACTACTTTATATTTTTACTTTATTTCTTTATACTCACACAATGCTACTGTATGTTTTCTGTTACATCTTTATATTTAAGTATTAGGTATAGGATATAGTTTACATTTCAGTGTTCAGTGCTCTTTAAGAGTTTCAGCGATACCATTATAGACATACAGCTGACCAGACACTTGAGCTCCATTAAGGCGAGGCAAGGAGCTTTGCTATTATTTTACATCCTGTTTATTGATTTTCCTATTTGTACAAGACCTATCAATACAATACATGCAGCCAAATATACTAGCTACAAATATGCTTGAAAAAGAAGAAACATAATACTGGAGAAATAAAAAAAGAAGCAGGAAACTGGATATTTAAAAAAAAAGGAAAGAAAAAAGAAAAGACAGTGCAACTTAGGAAGTCAGTTATAAGATAACATGCGGTTATGGTACATTGTTGTGTTCTTGTAGGGCTCAGGAAATACTTGGGTTTACTAAATGTAACATCATAGTAATGCATATAGGATATTAACCATGTAGTGATCTAGTAATGAGTGGGACACCCACTGACATAAATGATTTATTCTAAGGATAGGACCTTAATATCCTCATTCCAGAAAATCCCTTTAATGTTACTGTATAATCAGAACCTAAGTGAGGTATGGGATATGCATATCAAATAATTGCTATTGTTTGTGTAATGAAAAGTTTCAAAGCTCAAAGTTTCAAGTAAAGTTTTCTGTATTTCTAATTCCTTATAGTTTTCTAGATCTCTGCATGATGTCATTCAACAGGAAGGTTCCTGCGTTTAAAAAACGGACCATGGTCATGTGATGTCACACAGGTGAACGGCGCGTTATATCATAGTAATAATACCTGTGCATATGTGTGACATCCCATGACCATGGTCCATTTTTTATCCACAAGATTTATTCCGGTCTAATGGCAGCAAGCAGAGATGTTGTAAACCACGAGGAACTAATAAAGAAAGTATATTCGAAAATGGATAACTTTGCTGGAAGTAAACAGCCCCTTTAATACAGCTAAAAATATTGATCAACACCGCCATATTGCTTGCTGTTTTAACAATTATTTAGTTTCGAATTTCTGTTGTATTCTCATTTGTCCATGTTTCAGAATTCCTGTTGTGGATATTTTGTTCTGTACTGTCAATATTGTGTCAATGTCGCAGAATATTCTGTGATGTTACAAGGCTGCAGTAGTCCACTTTAAAACTGTCAATTAAATTGTCATTTAGTATCCTTATTTTATATTTCAAAATGATATACTTATATGGATTATCAAAAACCTACATTAAGAAAGAAAACAAAAGTAGCTGTTTCTTTCTTGCACATTACAAAAATCCAGATGACATGTCATATAAATAGATAACAACAGTACCACTGAGGTATATAAGAATTTGACAGAGAGCATCCGGAAATGTTAGAGTAGCCCTAAATACAATAACCTCATGGGGAATGAAACACAATATCAGCCCTCTTAACCAAAGGATAATTCCAGTAAAATTCAATAAATTTCCATTCCTTCAGACCAAATCCTCCCAGAACCTCCCAGAAATCTACTGTTTATCTACACAAAAAACTAAACTTGAATAATCCAGAATTGCTATTAAAATACTGAATACTAAAAAAAGTTTTTTTTTTTAATTGTGTGGATAAAAACATTTTTGAAAGTTCAATTAATAGGAGCAAACAATGATGCTATAAACCCCCCTCAGGCATATAGCAGAGCTACCTCTGTCCTGTTATGAGTGAGTCAGCAAAGCTGAGAATGTCATTTTGTCTTATATCTAGCTCATGGATCGAACCATCTCTCATCTCTGAACTGTCTCCTCTCTCTTTTTCTATGTGTCAGATACTAGTAGAATATTCAGAAGCTAAAAAAATGTGTAGATAAACCCTGTACCCTGATAATCTAGTCCCATTGTCAGCACACAGTGGGGCACATTTACTTACATGGTCACCGAAATCCACTGAAAGTACATTGTCCATCCATAATGCAGCGAGTCACTAAGATCGTGCACCTGAAATCATGAATGTGTTGCTTCCCCGCTCAGTTCCGACAGAGTTCATCATCTTTTTTGTGGTGCATTTTAATCATAGGGCTTGCGACATAATTTAAAAGTTAACTTCCGCACTCAGTCCAAATCAGTCCGACCGTCTGACAGCACGCCCCTAATTTTTGTCGCATGGAAGCCAGCGAAGCTGCGCCACAAAAGTGTGCATCACCACCCTTAGTAAATGAGCCCCAGTATCTCATAGCACAGAGGAATCATGAAGTGTCAGCTTAGAAAGTCTCCACTAAAACAGCAATAACAATGAGTAAAATTGTAAAGTAAGAGGGTTAAAGTGGTCTTTATTGTGTAAACATCACAAGGGGATTAAAATTTGAGAACTTTCTTTCATGGGCAAACCCCTTTAACATTTCTGCTATGGTGAGTTAACATAAATATTGTCTACCCCAATAGCACGGCCAATTAAAAAGTATGCAGCCTTTGCAACAAGCAATATTATATTAAGAAAATCCCTCTGAGCCCCATGGCCTCTATTGTCTCGTCTGCCCATTGTGCTTCTTATGCAGTGTGAAGTTCCTGGGGGCTACCTTTTAAACATATGTATTCCCAATGTATTCCCTGACTCTACATCAAAATAAAATTAATTTGGGAGTACTCCTATAAGTGATGCCATGAATAAGTTGAGGCCTTCCTGAATTTGGGGCAGTCAGGCAAAATATCCGGGTGTTGGAGAAAGATTTAAGCGATAAATCACCCAATGCATAAACTTGAAGTATGATTCCCTACATTCTTCGAACTACGTCCCACCCTCTCAGAATTAAGACAGCACTGGGAAATGAAATCCCCCTTGAATAGAGTCACTAGAGCATAGTTGTTTTTTCATCATCCCAATTAAAATACAGAAATGTTGTATGTGCCTGGAACCATAGCCAGAAACTCTTAAAACATCCATCTAACGCTCTACTAATACAAAAGGAGAACAGCTGCAGAATGTTAAAATGTAGACCATAGGTGAAGTTAAGTTTGACCTTCAGCTACAAGCTTTGAATCCACCTCGCCTTCTTACTTGGCATAAGGTAAAGGGCAATCACCACCTCTCTGGCTTCCCAAATCAATATTTTTCCCTGGTCATCAGACCAAGGGATTCTGGATGTGTACCCTGCAGTATATATTTTAATAAAGTTTCCTTAACACTTTCACTGCAATGATGGAGTACCATTGAAGATTTCAGCAGACCCAGCATTGTAGACCATTTAGTGTGCAATAGGGCCGCAGGGTCTTATAGAGCAGTCAGATACCTTTATACGAGTCCTACTACTTCCTCCTGCATATATGTGCCTTCAAATAAGTTGGAATCTTCAAAAATAAGCCGATTATGGCTCTAATGTGAGTACAAAAAGTAAAGAGAATAAGCACCAACCCTGGTGAGGTGGTTCTTTCCTCAGCGTGTTCCAGTATACTGACGACACAAGGTATACACAAGACGTGATCCTGATATTCTATCATATACACTTTTTTCTGTACATTTGAGTGAGATATAGTTCGAGCACTGGATCAGAATTCAATATAGCCTGAGTTTATTGTATGTATCCATATGTACTTGTTTTTTCATGTCAGTTCTATTATTGGTCTTAGTGCAATTTAGGATACCCTGTGTGTTACTGCCCATAATTATTTCTGTTGCTATATATTGCCAATACATGTGCAGAGTATGGTTGTTGGATGTTGCTGATTTACTGCGAATACAGGCAGTCCCCGGGTTACATACAAAATAGGGTCTGTAGGTTTGTTCTTAAGTTGAATTTGTATGTAAGTCGGAACTGTATATTTTATTATTGTAATCCCAGCCAGAACTTTTTTGGTCTCTGTGACAATTGGATTTTAAAAATGTTGGGTTGTCATAAGAATGAATATTAACACTAAAGCTTCATTACAGACACCTGTGATAACTGTTACAGCTGATCATTGCAGCCTAGGACTAAAGTCCAATAAATTACCAATATCCAGAGGTCCGTTTGTAACTATGGGTCGTAAGTAAGTCGAGTGTTCTTAAGTAGGGGACCGCCTGTATATCAGTATAAAAATTGCCAGGGAGATCCAGAAAATTATTTAATCTGATAATAAGCAAGCATATTAAAGAAAATCTGAATACATAGTCAAATGGTTCATATATGTGAATTGTCTATGCTTCAATGTAGCATAGACATACTGCTTCATACTGATCATGCTGCATTGCACCATACTGTACAGACCATCACATTGAATTATATTTTATTGCACTAGTGGAATGTACTGACCATAAATGTACAATATAAACCTTATCCAAATATACTGGTATATGCCATATATTTTAAGAACAAATAGAATCTTTTCAGCATATATTTTAGTATAGACTTATAACTAGATCATAGATGATATTAATGTAGCATTAGACTGCAGTAAGACAGATCATTGATATAGTAGCTAGTTCCTCAGTGTTATAGCCGGCAGTGTATCATTGTCTCTCCTGTATTTCTTTGTGAATGATGCTGGCAGTGTGTACAAGTTAAAGACATTAACAATCCATCTTATTTTTCTCTGTGCTTCATGTGTCTTATGGAAGTATTGAAGTGCACTGGTAGTCATTGCTCCTGCTAATATCTATGGCAAGATAATCTGTTAAAAAACGTGACAATTACTTAATCAATAAACACTATGAACCTTTTGGCTGCATCCCTATAAAAGGGAATTTTATGGTAGACTAGAGCTGCTGGCACTGGGAAACCCTGAAAGATTAAAAGCAAAATATGGCATATGCCAAGGGAGAGATAAAAAATGCAGGTATCCAATAAATATTTTCTCTTAAAGTCTGTCTGGAAAAATCTTTATACATTACAGATATGAGGTAGAACAATAATTAATTAGAAATTGCCACCACTGCAAAATGGATCCACCCATGTGAAGAACGCTCAAACTCACTCCCTGGGAGCTACCAAGGAGATCCTGCAGGGAGCTACTAAGAGTCAGAGCATTCCCACTGCAACATGAAGGTTAATCCAGGACACTTCTATCCACAAAACTGTTATATAATGGAAATGGGAAAGCTTTTGTTATAGTCTCTTTCTTAGTGTTTGTCATCTCAATGGAGTTTATATTGATACCTATTGCAACTTCCCCATTCTGTTATAGAAGCTACACTGATTAATGACGCCATATGGTGATAGATCTCCTCGTCCTACAATGTATCACAAATTATTTAAAGGGAAAGTACACTGCAGACTTATGCAGAACCTATTTCACTAAAATGGATCAGAGTGGGGGATATTTATCAGAAGAATCAGAGAAAACCTGATTGTTTATGACAATCAGAGCTCAGCTTTCATTTTCCCACAGCAGTTTATAAAATGAAAGCTGAACACTGATTGTTGCCATGAGCAAGAAGAACAGTTTTGCTCTCAGACACGGTACTCAACCACTGGGGCACAGCCTATGACCGCCCGAACACCCGATCCTGGGCTACAGCCAAAGTTCATATCCACCATGTACTCCGCTTTCCCCACTCCCATGAAGCAGCAGCAGTCTTTTTCTGCTATCCCTGATCCAGCAGCTTTACACTGGTCTGACTCCAGCAGATGCGATAATGTCATCAAATCAAAGTTATCGAGGAGAGCAGAAAAAGACTGCTGCTGCTTTGTGGGAGCATGGAAAGCTGAGTATATGGTGGTTTTTGTTTTTACTCACAGGGAGTGTGTGGTGGGGGGGGATACATGAGAGGAGGGAGGTTGAAGATATAGGGGACCCTTATATTTGGAGTCTAGATAAATGGGGGGTTTATTATAGCTCCTTTATTATAGCAACTCCTTTTCTGTGCTTTGTGCTTATGGAATTGCAGGAAAGAGGGCATACAGATAAAGGGGGCATACAGAAAAAGAGGCAATTTTGGGGGGTCTGCAGAAATGGGGGCTTTATTAGGGGGTCTGCAGAAATGGGGGCGTTATAAGGAGGGGGTTTGGAAAAGGAGACACTATAAAAGGGGGGGGGCTGCAGGAATATAGGCAAATAGGGCAGCACGGTGGCTGAGTGTGTAGCACTTCTGTCTTGCAGCTCTGGGTTCCTGGGTTCAAGTCCCACCCAGTTCAAGTCCCACCCAATATCTGCAAAGAGTTTGTGTGTTCTCTCCGTGTTTGCGTGGGTTTCCTCCCACACTCCAAAAACATATTGATAGGTTGTTTAGACTGGTCCCTGTTCCCATGGGGCTCACAATCTGGCAGCGCTGTGTAATCTGTAGGTTCTAGGGGGAAAAACATGCATATATCCCTGGTTATAAAAAGGTTGGGGACCCCTGTTCTCAAACACTTCTGATAAAACTCTGCTTTATATTTCCACATGTATGCAAATCAGATAAGCAGGGAAGCTAAGTTATTTCTGTATTTCTGTCAGTTTTCAGGTGAACATGATGATAAACCTGTAATTGTTTGGTAAAAAAGGATTATATGTGTCTCATTTCTTTTATTTTTCTTTTCTTACATTGTCCCTTAACAAGATAAAAAAAAACCTGGGATAAGTCTGTCACACACTGCATGGGGACAGACACGAGCATGTTCTCTGAATGTGTATATAATGTTTCTTTGTACATCCTGATAATTGTGTAAGCTGTGTAAATAATGTATTGTGTATTTACTGTGCAGCTCATAACGATCATATGCTCTTTCCTACATCCAGCTTGTGTGAGGAGCATGTATGTGGATAATGTGAAGGATACATTTATAAGTACTAACAATAACTGTTTTTTTTCTTTAATAGTTCTGCAGCCATTATGCTAGAGCAGCGTAGATCAATGAAACAGTCAATTTTGTGCTGCGTATTTCAACAAAAAGGGCCTTTTCCTTTTCAAGCGCTAACAACACCTACAATTAGGTTGGAAAGTGTAACTATATGCTAAAAAGAGAAACGCTAATGTTTGCTATGTTTGAAATACTAACATAATGCCATCTAGGTGAATATTCTACCTTGATATTTTGCCCCAAAACGTTAAGCAAATATGAAACTTTTATTACCTGGTATTTGAAAAGGAACTTTGTATTCTAACTGAATAGTAGTTGATAATTTACAATAGTTTACTCATTTCTGTACATGTGCAGTAAAATTCTACAAGTACAGACAGCAGAAAGTGCTGTCTCCAGTCAGAGGTGCTGAAGTCTGGAAGTAAATAGGGGCTCCATGACTAGATCTACACTGAAAAGGAAAATTAGGATCAGGACTGATTATAGCCTTTATGCTGCCTGAGAGTATCTGTCAGATCAATTTGAGACCCTAAACCACCTACACATCCATATAGACCTGTGATTTAGGATTCCATATTGACCGGTGAGTGGCTGCAATAAATAACAAACATTTATACTTACTATGTAGGGAGCGGTTTTGGACAATTTGCGACACTAAAACACTGGTCTATAATTTCAGGAGGGTGATTTCGTGCCCCAAATAGCGCTGACAGGTTCCCTTTAAATGATGCCCCCCTCCGGCACTTTACCCCTTATCCCGTTCTATATTAGTCTCACTAATTTTACAGAAAACACAGCACCCACACCCTGATCAGAAAAAGCTGACAACCGTACTAATGACTGACACCAAACATGCAGAGAGCTATCTCATACACTAATAGGTCAGTCAGTGATACAGACATTAGTGACATCTACAGTGGCTACGGAAAGTATTCAGACCCCTTTAAGTTTTTCACTCCTTGGTTCATTGCAGCCAAATGGTTAAATCAAAAAAGTTCTTATTTTTGCTTATTAATGTACACTCTGCACCCCATCTTGACAGAAACCAGAAATGTAGAAATTTTTCATATACTCGTATTTAACTCACATGCTGTCCATTTCCTTCAGATTCTCCTTGAGATCGTTGTACTCCTTCATTGGAGTCCAGTTGTGTTTAATTAAACTGCCTGGATTTGATTAGGAAAGGCATACACCTGTCTATATAAGACCTCACAGCTCACAGTGCATGTCATAGGAAATGAGAATCATGGTGTCCAGGGAACTGCCCAAGAAGCTCAAAGACAGAATTGTGGCAAGGCACAGATTTCACCAATTTTACAAAATATTTCTGCAGCACTCATGATTCCTAAGAGCACAGTGGCCTCCATAATCCTTAAATGGAAAAAGTTTGGGACAACCACAACTCTTTCTTGACTTGACCATCCATCCAAACCAACAAAATCATGGGAAAAGAATAGTCCCCGAAAGCATAATGTCACCTGTATAACAATACTTACATACAGAAACGTATAATTATTATTAATCTATATGTATTGTGCTTTGCATCTATATTATACATATGTGTACTTTTTTTTAGGTAGGTAACAAGTGTTTTGTCTTTTAACATTATCAATAATCAGGATTAACAATGTAAAACACATGTTCCTACTAATAAAACACATGCATTTGAAACACAATTGAAATGCATCCTGTGACAAAAACATCAATAGTCTATATACAATCCCCCACCAGTCTATACACAGCCCCCCCAGTTTATACATAGTTAGTCCCCCAACAGTTTATATACAGCCCCTCCAGTTTATACAGAGTCCCCATACAGTTTATATACAGCACCCCACAGCTTACACAAGTCCCTCTACAGTTTATATACAGCTCCCGAACAGTTTATACACAGCGTCCAATGTATACACAGTCCCACCTCAGTTTATACACCACCCCCAAAGTTTATATATAGCCACAACCCCACAGATTATATACACACCCCACAGTGAAAGCTGTAAAAATGAAACCCTGAAGGAAATTGCACAAATGTGTTTTCACCACACTTGGATTTTTATGAGCTTCCCAGTGTACTGCATGGAATATAAATACCAATACTACAATTTGTTGCACGAAAAAAAGCACTCATTCAGCTCCTTACATGGAGCAAAAAAAACATTTTAAAAGTGGGAAGCGAAAAACAGAAACGTAAAATAGTAAATAGTCTTCTGCGGAAAGTTACTTGTTGTCAGGATTCGGGATCAGTGGATCCTTTGGACCACCGCGGGAGATAGTACTAGTCGACACCTGGGACCGGAATCTAATTGGCACCTAGTCTTCACCAGAGCCCGCCGCAAAGCGGGAGGGTCTTGCTGCGGCAGGGTACCACCAGGTCGTTCCAAAGGTGCGACTCAGGAGCAGGAACACACAAGAACGCAGGAATAGTCAGGAATGTCGCAGGGAAGCTTTCACAATAGTGTAGCCACAAAGAACCATCAGGGATTGCAGGAAGAGGCAGGCTTAAATCGATTTTAAGCCAATGGCCAGCGCCAATTAGTGTCATTTTGGCCCCTTAAATCTTTTGAAGCCGGCGCGCGCCCTAGAAGTCAGCAACGCACGCATGGCTGAGGAGGATGAAGCAGGAGCCGGGACCGGTAAGTTGCACATGCGACGCGCTGGCGAAAGGAGAGGACCACCCGTGAGACTTATGGTTCTGTAAATCACAGAACCTCAAACCAGATTTCATTATGATGATATGAGATTAGTATCTTAAATATGACTCCAAAGGCATCTGAAGTGACAAGCCCCCTGCAGCCTCTAAGCTTGACTCATCTCAGGTAAAATAATGCTCTTCTTGGCTTTGGAGAGTATTATTTATAGGCCAGCTAATAGAACTGTAAAGTCTAAAAACTTTTGCCTAACTCTGCACTAAGCAAAATGATCAATTCTCTCATTTACTGTAATTAGCTATTTGAAGGTGTTTAGCTGCTAGCAGTGGCTTTACCTTGCCCCCCAGGCTAATCTGCATTTCCATGCTTCCTTGTAACCATGGGAAACTGTTTACAGCTACAGTAGGCTTGTTGGAAGTGGCAATAGTAAAGGAGTGCAAGAAAATTGCACCTTGAGTGATGTCACAAGCATCAGTGACTCATCACATGCTTCAGCTCGTCCAATTACAAACATGCGGTCCTGCATCATTTGAAAGTCCTTAGTGTTCTGGCCAAGGACCTTGAGTGATGCCACAAGCATGTGACTCATCACATGCTTCAGATTGGCCAATTACAAACATGCTGTCCTGATTCATATGAATGCCAGCAAGTGCCACTCACTTCAGGAATAGCGGAATCTGATTTAATAAGAAATGATGATAGATATACCAGCCTGTATCTACAGCTAGGAAGAAGCCAGCAACGTGATATAGATACAATTTGGAATTGTTGTGAAAGGTTACTGACAGCTTTGTCAGTAACTTTACAGTTAAGCTTTAAGTATGTAAAATCTAGTTACAGATTAACTTGAAGTTTACAATTAAGGTGACACCTAACAATGAAACCATGTAATTGCTGGAGCACCCATGGAGAGAATAGCCAAAGTCCAGGTTAGCTGAATTTCTTAATTAAAATTAATAGTGAGGACATGTGCAAGGGAAACAAACCAAAACCATACCATGTTAGCACAGAAGCTTATGGAGTGGTAAAAGGTTTTATCAAGGAAATGAAGAAATACTTAAAAGACCTAAATACGTAACATATGGTGTCCTGTCTGAGGCGGGGTGGCCGCTGCAGCAAGTTATTAGCGAAACGGAGGTCTGCAGGCATTTCATGTGTGTTGAGAGATACCAAGATGAAGAGCCCAGCCAACAGTGGTAGCAGAATGGTAGAGAGTTGGTATCTTAATTTATGTGGCAAACCCTTAGGAAGAAGATGGGGGACAAATAAGGACCAAGCCCTGTTTCAGGGGTATTGCAGTATAAACCAGAAGTAGAAGAGGAGATTCTTGCATTATGTCATTTGTATCCACTATCTTCTTAGCTAAGGAGACATTAAGAAAATAATTACATTTTGTAGGCTCAAATGATTGAAATCTATGCCTGGAACTAGGGTCAGCACTAGAGATGAGCGAACATGCTCGTCCGAGCTTGATGCTCGGTCGAGCATTAGGGTACTCGAAACTGCTCGTTGCTCGGACGAATACTTTGCCCGCTCGAGAAAATGGCAGCTCCCGCCGTTTTGCTTTTTGGCGGCCAGAAACAGAGCCAATCACAAGCCAGGAGACTCTGCACTCCACCCAGCATGACGTGGTACCCTTACACGTCGATAGCAGTGGTTGGCTGGCCAGATCAGGTGACCCTGGGATAGACTAGCCGCTGGCCGCGCTGCTCGGATCATTCTGTCTCTGGATGCCGCTAGGGAGAGAGCTGCTGCTGGTCAGGGAAAGCGTTAGGGTGTTCTATTAGCTTACTGTTAGGCAGGAGTGATTCTCAAAGAACCCAACAGCCCTTCTTAGGGCTACAATAACGTTCTACTTTTTTTATTTTAATTTGCATCTTTTACCATTTTGTGAGGAATTAGCAGGGGGACTTGCTACCGTTGTGTTTAGCTCTTAGTGGCACACATATCCATAGCAAAGGCTGAAGTGGCAAAATTCAGTAGGGGTTGGATTTCTATTAGGCAATAACTCAGTGTCATCTCATCTGGCATAGTAGTGTGCTTCCTTTGATACTTGGCTAGAAAATAGCCATAGGAGAATACAAATAGCTTCTTGAAGCCTACAGTAGCGTTCTATATATTTGATTTCTGGTTGATCTGCTGGTGGCTGTAGTTTCTGCAGTGCATGTACTTGCCAATTCTGAGCAATTTGTAGTGAGACTTGCGACCGCTGTGTTCTGCGCTTAGTGGCGCACATATCCATAGCAAAGGCTGAAGTGGCAAAATTCAGTAGGGGTTGGATTTCTATTAGGCAATAACTCAGTGTCATCTCATCTGGCATAGTAGTGTGCTTCCTTTGATACTTGGCTAGAAAATAGCCATAGGAGAATACAAATAGCTTCTTGAAGCCTACAGTAGCGTTCTATATATTTGATTTCTGGTTGATCTGCTGGTGGCTGTAGTTTCTGCAGTGCATGTACTTGCCAATTCTGAGCAATTTGTAGTGAGACTTGCGACCGCTGTGTTCTGCGCTTAGTGGCGCACATATCCATAGCAAAGGCTGAAGTGGCAAAATTCAGTAGGGGTTGGATTTCTATTAGGCAATAACTCAGTGTCATCTCATCTGGCATAGTAGTGTGCTTCCTTTGATACTTGGCTAGAAAATAGCCATAGGAGAATACAAATAGCTTCTTGAAGCCTACAGTAGCGTTCTATATATTTGATTTCTGGTTGATCTGCTGGTGGCTGTAGTTTCTGCAGTGCATGTACTTGCCAATTCTGAGCAATTTGTAGTGAGACTTGCGACCGCTGTGTTCTGCGCTTAGTGGCGCACATATCCATAGCAAAGGCTGAAGTGGCAAAATTCAGTAGGGGTTGGATTTCTATTAGGCAATAACTCAGTGTCATCTCATCTGGCATAGTAGTGTGCTTCCTTTGATACTTGGCTAGAAAATAGCCATAGGAGAATACAAATAGCTTCTTGAAGCCTACAGTAGCGTTCTATATATTTGATTTCTGGTTGATCTGCTGGTGGCTGTAGTTTCTGCAGTGCATGTACTTGCCAATTCTGAGCAATTTGTAGTGAGACTTGCGACCGCTGTGTTCTGCGCTTAGTGGCGCACATATCCATAGCAAAGGCTGAAGTGGCTAAATTCAGTAGGGGTTGGATTTCTATTAGGCAATAACTCAGTGTCATCTCATCTGGCATAGTAGTGTGCTTCCTTTGATACTTGGCTAGAAAATAGCCATAGGAGAATACAAATAGCTTCTTGAAGCCTACAGTAGCGTTCTATATATTTGATTTCTGGTTGATCTGCTGGTGGCTGTAGTTTCTGCAGTGCATGTACTTGCCAATTCTGAGCAATTTGTAGTGAGACTTGCGACCGCTGTGTTCTGCGCTTAGTGGCGCACATATCCATAGCAAAGGCTGAAGTGGGAAAATTCAGTAGGGGTTGGATTTCTATTAGGCAATAACTCAGTGTCATCTCATCTGGCATAGTAGTGTGCTTCCTTTGATACTTGGCTAGAAAATAGCCATAGGAGAATACAAATAGCTTCTTGAAGCCTACAGTAGCGTTCTATATATTTGATTTCTGGTTGATCTGCTGGTGGCTGTAGTTTCTGCAGTGCATGTACTTGCCAATTCTGAGCAATTTGTAGTGAGACTTGCGACCGCTGTGTTCTGCGCTTAGTGGCGCACATATCCATAGCAAAGGCTGAAGTGGGAAAATTCAGTAGGGGTTGGATTTCTATTAGGCAATAACTCAGTGTCATCTCATCTGGCATAGTAGTGTGCTTCCTTTGATACTTGGCTAGAAAATAGCCATAGGAGAATACAAATAGCTTCTTGAAGCCTACAGTAGCGTTCTATATATTTGATTTCTGGTTGATCTGCTGGTGGCTGTAGTTTCTGCAGTGCATGTACTTGCCAATTCTGAGCAATTTGTAGTGAGACTTGCGACCGCTGTGTTCTGCGCTTAGTGGCGCACATATCCATAGCAAAGGCTGAAGTGGCAAAATTCAGTAGGGGTTGGATTTCTATTAGGCAATAACTCAGTGTCATCTCATCTGGCATAGTAGTGTGCTTCCTTTGATACTTGGCTAGAAAATAGCCATAGCAATAGGATAGGATTGTTTGGTTCTAAAAACTCAAAAAAAAACAAAAAACACAAAAAAAAACAAAAAACACAAAAAAACACACAAAAAAAAAAAAAAAAGTAAAAAAAAAAAAAAAGTTATAACTCTCATTTTAAAAATGTTTAACACCAGGGCTAGGGGTAGAGGACGAGGGCGGGGACGTGGGCGTCCAACTACTGCAGGGGTCAGAGGCCGTGGTCCTGGGCGGGGTGAGACACCACCTGCTGATGAGGGAGCAGGGGAACGCCGCAGAGCTACACTCCCTAGGTTCATGTCTGAAGTTACTGGGACTCGTGGTAGAGCACTGTTGAGGCCAGAACAGTGCGAACAGGTGATGTCGTGGATTGCTGACAATGCTTCGAGGAATTTGTCCACCACCAGTCAGTCTTCCACGCAGTCCACCCATGTCACCGAAATCCCCACTCCTCCAGCTCCTGCACCTCAGCCTCCTCCCCCCCAGTCTGCCCCCTCCCAGGAAAATTTGCCATTTGAACCGGCATACTCTGAGGAACTGTTTTCTGGACCCTTCCCACAGTCACAAACCACTTGTCCGGTTGCTGCTGAGCAATTTTCCGATGCCCAGGTTTTCCACCAGTCACAGTCTGTGGGTGATGATGACCTTCTTGACGTAGTGGAAGTGTGTAAAGAGGTGTCCGACGATGAGGAGACACGGTTGTCAGACAGTGGGGAAGTTGTTGTCAGGGCAGGAAGTCCGAGGGGGGAGCAGACTGAGGGATCGGAGGATGATGAGGTGACAGACCCAAGCTGGGTTGAGAGGCCGGGTGAACACAGTGCTTCTGAGACGGAGGAGAGTCCTCGACCTGAACAGGTTGGAAGAGGCAGTGGTGGGGCCAGACGGAGAGGCAGGGCCAGAGCTGGTGCATCAGCGCCACTGTCAACTAGTGAAGCTCCCGTGGTGAGGGCTCTTGCGGCGAGGGCTAGATCTTCAGAAGTGTGGAGGTTCTTTAAGGAAACACCGGATGACCGACGGACTGTGGTGTGCAACATTTGCCAAACCAGGCTCAGCAGGGGTTCCACCACTACTAGCTTAACTACCACCAGTATGCGCAGGCATATGAATGCTAAGCACCCCACTCAGTGGCAACAAGCCCGTTCACCTCCGGCCGTGCACACCACTGCTCCTTCCCCTGTGTCAGCTGCTAGTCAGCCCCCTGCCCAGGACCCTGGCACAAAAACCCCATCGTCGCCTCCACGATCCTCCACAGCATCCACCAGCGTTCAGCTCTCCATACCCCAGACGCTGGAGCGGAAACGCAAATATAGTGCAACCCACCCGCACGCCCAAGCCCTTAATGTGCACATCTCCAGATTGCTTAGCCTGGAGATGCTGCCCTATAGGCTAGTAGAGACCGAGGCCTTTCGCAACCTCATGGCGGCGGCCGCCCCTCGGTATTCGGTCCCCAGCCGCCACTACTTTTCCCGATGTGCCGTCCCAGCCCTGCACCAGCACGTGTCAGACAACATCATCCGTGCCCTGACCAACGCCGTTTCTGACAAGGTCCACCTGACCACGGACACGTGGACGAGTGCTGCCGGGCAGGGCCACTATATATCGCTGACGGCACATTGGGTTAACTTGGTGGAGGCTGGGACCGAGACTGACCCTGGGGCTGCTCATATACTGCCGACGCCGAGGATTGCGGGGCCTACCTCGGTCCAGGTGTTTCAGGCCTACTATGCCTCCTCCTCCTCCCACCCCTCCTCCACCTCCTCCTCCGAACTACCATCCGTGGGCACGGCGCCATCAGTCGGTAGCTCTAGGCACAGCAGCAGTGCCGTCGCTAAGCGACAGCAGGCGGTGCTCAAACTGCTGAGCCTAGGCGACAAAAGGCACACCGCCCAAGAGCTATTACAGGGCATCACGGCGCAGACTGATCTGTGGCTGGCACCGCTGAACCTCAAGCCGGGAATGGTTGTGTGTGACAACGGCCGTAACCTGGTGGCGGCTCTGCAACTCGGCAGACTGACACATGTGCCATGCCTGGCCCATGTGTTAAATCTGATAGTGCAGCGTTTCCTCAAGACATACCCCAATCTGTCTGATTTGCTCACGAAGGTGCGCCGCATCTGTGCGCATTTCAGGAAGTCCAGCCCAGATGCTGCCACTCTCAGGGCAGCGCAGCGCCGCCTCCAACTGCCCGCTCACCGACTGTTGTGCGACGTGCCCACGAGGTGGAATTCAACACTGACCATGTTATCCAGAGTTTACCAGCAGCGCAGAGCGATTGTAGACTGCCAGATGTCAACTTCCACCAGAACTGGTAGTCAGGTCAGTCAGCTTCCTCAAGTCTACAATGAGGAGTGGACGTGGATGTCTGATATCTGTCAGGTGCTGAGTAACTTTGAGGAGTCAACACAGATGGTCAGTGGCGATGCCGCCATCATCAGCCTCACCATCCCGCTGCTTGGCCTGTTGAAAAACTCTCTGGTCAGCATGAAGTCGGAAGCTTTGCGCTCGTCACAAGAGACGGGGGAAGAATATTCCCTTGTTGATAGCCAAAGCACCCTGAGGTCTGTTTCTCAGCGCATATCGGAGGAGGTGGAGGTGGAGGAGGATGAGGAGGAAGAGGAGGAGAATGTTGGCGAGACACAAGAGGGGACCATTGTTGAGTCCTTCACTGTTCAGCGTGTATGGGCAGAAGAAGAGGAGTTGGAGGAGTTGGAGGAGGAGGAAATGGACAGTCAGGCCAGTGAGGGGAGTGAATTCTTACGCGTTGGTACTCTGGCGCATATGGCAGATTTCATGCTAGGCTGCCTATCCCGTGACCCTCGCGTTCAAAGAATTTATTCCAGCACCGATTACTGGGTGTTCACTCTCCTGGACCCACGGTACAAGCAAAATCTTGCCACTCTCATCCCTGCAGAGGAAAGGAGTGTGAGAATGCATGAATACCAGCAGGCCCTGGTGCACAAGCTGAAACAGTATTTCCCTTCTGACAGCGCTAGCGGCAGAGTGCGTAGTTCTGCGGGACAAGTAGCGAGGGAGAGTAGGCGAGCAGGCAGCTTGTCCAGCACTGGCAAGGGTACGCTTTACAAGGCTTTTGCCAGCTTTATGTCACCCCAGCAAGACACTGTCACCTGTCCCCAGTCTCGGCAGAGTAGGGCTGATCTTTACAGAAAGATGGTGAGGGAGTACGTAGCTGACCATACCATCGTCCTAAATGATCACACAGCTCCCTACAACTACTGGGTTTCAAAGCTGGACATGTGGCACGAACTGGCGCTGTACGCCTTGGAGGTTCTTGCCTGCCCTGCCGCTAGCGTCTTGTCCGAGCGGGTTTTCAGTGCAGCTGGTGGCATCATCACCGATAAGCGTACACGCCTGTCGACTGACAGCGCTGACAGGCTGACGCTTATTAAAATGAATAAAGGCTGGATTTCTCAGAATTTCCAATCTCCACCAGGTGAAGGAAGCTCAACCTGAATAATTGATCCACTCCTCCTCCTCCTCCTCATTTTCCTCCTTCTCCTCCTCTTTGTACAGTAAAGCAGAGGAAAATGGCTATTTTTTGACAGGGCCCACTGGCTCTTGCTATACTTCATGCATTTAATTTTTCTGGAGGGCCACCTACCCGGTCCTCTGTTTGAAACAATTTTTGTGAGTGCCACATACAGGCACTCAATCTATTCCATTTTTCTGGAGGGCCACCTACCCGGTCCTCTGGTTTGAACAATTTTTGGGACTGCCACATACAGGCACTCAATCTATTCCATTTTACTGGAGGGCCACCTACCTGCTCCTCTGGTTTGAAGAATTTTTGGGACTGCCACATACAGGCACTCAATCTATTCCATTTTACTGGAGGGCCACCTACCTGCTCCTCTGGTTTGAAACATTTTTGGGACTGCCACATACAGGCACTCAATCTATTCCATTTTACTGCAGGGCCACCTACCTGCTCCTCTGGTTTGAAGAATTTTTGGGACTGCCACATACAGGCACTCAATCTATTCCATTTTACTGGAGGGCCACCTACCTGCTCCTCTGGTTTGAAGAATTTTTGGGACTGCCACATACAGGCACTCAATCTATTCCATTTTACTGCAGGGCCACCTACCTGCTCCTCTGGTTTGAAGAATTTTTGGGACTGCCACATACAGGCACTCAATCTATTCCATTTTACTGGAGGGCCACCTACCTGCTCCTCTGGTTTGAAGAATTTTTGGGACTGCCACATACAGGCACTCAATCTATTCCATTTTACTGCAGGGCCACCTACCTGCTCCTCTGGTTTGAACAATTTTTGGGACTGCCACATACAGGCACTCAATCTATTCCATTTTACTGGAGGGCCACCTACCTGCTCCTCTGGTTTGAAACATTTTTGGGACTGCCACATACAGGCACTCAATCTATCCCATTTTACTGGAGGGCCACCTACCTGCTCCTCTGGTTTGAAACATTTTTGGGACTGCCACATACAGGCACTCAATCTATTCCATTTTACTGCAGGGCCACCTACCTGCTCCTCTGGTTTGAACAATTTTTGGGACTGCCACATACAGGCACTCAATCTATTCCATTTTACTGGAGGGCCACCTACCTGCTCCTCTGGTTTGAACAATTTTTGGGACTGCCACATACAGGCACTCAATCTATCCCATTTTACTGGAGGGCCACCTACCTGCTCCTCTGGTTTGAAAAATGTTTGGGACTGCCACATACAGGCACTATCCAAATTAAATTGTCTCCATAGCAGCCTCCACACGTTGTCTCCATTGCTACCTCCAAAAGTCGTCCATATAGCTGCCTCCATACATCGTCCCTTTATCAAACGAGGTGTGTCAGGCAGAAATTTGGGTTGTTTTCATGGATTCCACATCAAAGTTGTTAACTTTGTCGCCACCCTGCTGTGTAATCCACAAAATATACTTGCAAACTTTTACCATTTAGGGATATTATTTCAGCGCTTCTTGCGCATCTGTTTACATTCCCCTCACCCGCCATATCCTAAACTTATAAGAACGCTACTACACTTGATCTTATACAAAAGTGCTGTTTGGGGAGTAGCCTAGAGACAGGGGCTTGGATTTGCGAAAGCTCGCCTGGCAGCGGAGCGCCAGCTCCATGCGCATCATGCGCTTCTTGCGCATCTGTTTACATTCCCCTCACCCGGCATATCCTAAACTTATAAGAACGCTACTACACTTGATCTTATACAAAAGTGCTGTTTGGGGAGTAGCCTAGAGACAGGGGCTTGGATTTGCGAAAGCTCGCCTGGCAGCGGAGCGCCAGCTCCATGCGCATCATGCGCTTCTTGCGCATCTGTTTACATTCCCCTCACCCGGCATATCCTAAACTTATAAGAACGCTACTACACTTGATCTTATACAAAAGTGCTGTTTGGGGAGTAGCCTAGAGACAGGGGCTTGGATTGGCGAAAGTTCGCCTGGCAGCGGAGCGCCAGCTCCATGCGCATCATGCGCTTCTTGCGTATCTGTTTACATTCCCCTCACCCGGCATATCCTAAACTTATAAGAACGCTACTACACTTGATCTTATACAAAAGTGCTGTTTGGGGAGTAGCCTAGAGACAGGGGCTTGGATTGGCGAAAGCTCGCCTGGCAGCGGAGCGCCAGCTCCATGCCAAGATCCAACTAACATAGTTTTAACTGCAGCACCTTTAATCTACTACTAGTTCACTGCCTCCATACATGGTCCTCTTATCAAACGAGCTGTGTCAGGCAGAATTTTGGGTTGTTTTCATGGCTTCCATGTTAACTTTGTCGCCACCCTGCTGTGTAATCCACAAAATATACTGGCAAACTTTTATCATGTACCGATATTATTTGAGCACTTCTTGCTCACCTCCTTTGGTTCCTCTCTGCCACCCATTGGTTTGAAGCCTGAGTCCATTTAGGGTATGTCGCCATGACACTCTCTAGCCTGCTGCCGCTGCCTCTGCATGCCGTCCCCTATAGTGTCAGGGTCAATTATTGCATGTTTTAGATGCTATCTAGCTTCATTCTGTCACTCTGTCATGGCCATGCTGTTGCCCATAATTTTGGCATAATGGTGCGTTTAAGCAGCCTCAGAGGCATCCATGCATGCTGCCCCTGCTGTTTCCTGTCCATTTCCGTGGTGTTTCCATCCTTTTCTGAGGTTCCCAGGTGTTTGGCCAAGCTTCCCTGTGCAGAGCCTTGGTCCCCTTGAAAAATGCTCGAGTCTCCCATTGACTTCAATGGGGTTCGTTATTCGAGACGAGCACTCGAGCATCGGGAAAAGTTCGTCTCGAATAACGAGTACCCGAGCATTTTAGTGTTCGCTCATCTCTAGTCAGCACACTTCAGTCGGTGACTTTGTGTGTCCTGAATTCACTTTGTCACAGTTGTAATGAATGAACAGCAAGTGATGGTGATGTAATGTTAAAAAAAAGAGAGAAAAGATACAAGATCATTCTAAATCATGAGATATTCTATGTATTTTAAACTGGTTTTAATGTCAATGTCCAGAAACATAGTCACTGTCCAGCACTTTATGTGATAGAAATGAGAATTGGTGTCTTGAATATTGTAGTTGAATATCCAAAATTATTCGAATGAGATCAGTGGACCTGCAGAATACATGCTCCACGTAAAAGTCAAGCTACTTCTTGGGCTATTAAGTTTAATCCATTGCAGTACACCCTTTGGTTTATCTTAAAGAGGTTTCTCTTTTTATTTTTGAAAACCCCTAGGGTGCTTTGTATAAAGGTAATGAAGACTAACCCTGCTCCAGTTCCCTAACTCCCTGTTCATTGACATTCCCTGCTGAGACAGAAGTGTTGGGATCACTGGACTGCTGCTGCCAATCAGTGGTCATTGGTGACATTTTTAACCCAGCCATCAAAGTCAATCGACCAACCAGGAGACGTAACACGGGAACTGGGAGCCAGAGCAGGATAATCATAATTTTCCTGGCACTGAAAAAAAAAAACAGGAAAACTTTTTTAATGATGGAACTAAATTAATGCCCTAAATTAAAGGAACCTACTGTACAATATTCTCAGATTGTTATGTAAGTTAAAGGGCATCTACCACCAGGATAAAAGCCTATGCCTTAAGGGCTCCAGGATCCATAGGTATTAAAGAAGCCTGCAACCCCTCAGGCTCATTTGCATGCAGTCTTTCATCCTGGTGGTAGATGCCCTTTAAGTTAAAACTGGTAGTACATTGCATAGTCATTTGAATAATATCAGACTGTATGTAAATTCTAATACCTTACAATATGATTTCTAAGGTTTATACAGTATATTAATTTATGGTTTATATTCTATTCACGATCTGTTTAGCTGTACTCAGACACCAAAGATGAAAATTAGTAAATTGGATATCAATAATACAGTTGTAATCATGACATTATTATTATAATTATTAGTACCATTTAATGTTACTCAGGTCTTAGTTTAAGCAGATGTAAAACATGGTATAAAATGATGTGGTATATGCAAGTTTGCTTTTCACACAGATTAGAGACGAGCCAGTTTACTGTGTTTTAAAGCCTGACCAAAAGTAGCAGTCTAAGTGAATGCCCGTATAACTTTGTTTAGTTTGAAATTTTCATTATTTAAAGAAGATTTTTTTTTAGGATTGGTCTTGCTTCAATATGACTCTTAGCGTTTTGGTCTTCTGGCCTTGACATCATTTAATGATGCTTTATCCACCCTTTTTAAGTCAGTTATGCCTCTTTGCATGCACTTAGCTACAATGAGGTCTCATTTTTGAGACTTGGTCATCATCAAGCATTATTTTTCTTCCAATAAAATTGTGGTTGTTTTAAACTCCATCTCCATCTGAGGGATATGTTTGTAAGCTTTGAAATAATCTAAAACGTTCCGTGGGAGGTTGTTTTTTTACCCAAAGCTATGTGTATCATTGTCATTGATTTTCTATTGCCTCAATTCATCCAAGGGTTTAGGAAATGTGAACAGGCAAGGGAAAATTAAAGAATTTGTAAAATATTTATGAAATGGCGCCTTTCATGAAAAATCTGTGTTTTAGAGGAGTAAATGAGTTTATATACAAATTGGACTTTTGGAGAAATATTGGATGGAATGGATTCAGACTGATACAGAATCTTTTGAAAAAGTCCTCAAACCTTAATCAAATAGAATTTTTACTAATCTATAACACAGATCAATTAAAATATATTCTCTACTCTAATTAATTTTTCTTAAGTATGAAACGTAAACTTCTCACAATGGAGAATTGGAGATGTTCTTGTAAGATATTAGAACGCTAATGGAGTCTAAGGTGGTCTTGCAGAAAAAATACAATTGATTCCAAGATATACAAAATGTTATATATTAGAAAAGAATCTACTCATCTTACCACTGAAAACTCAATTCCCTCGTCCTGCTACAGATCCATTGCCTGAATTGTCAAGCATACCCTTATTTGGGTGCAACGTATATCCCAGCTCATCCATCTTGTTCTATATTTCAGAGATACATTGTAATCTAACACAGAGACAGAGGAAAAAGAGGGATGTAACCTTCTGTGCTAAGTGTGTGTGTATTTAGGGGGTTGCCAAGAATAGATGCTCAGCTTAAAACTATCTAAAAAACAAAACACATTTCCTGATCTGTTCCTGTTGTCATTGAGGCCTTTAAGGGGTATTCCAAGAGTATGAGTCTGATATGAAAAGACATAATACTATAAATAAATAAATACAACAAAACTCAGTGTCAAAAAATGGAGTTTAAACAGTTTGCTTTTATGATTTACAAAATATTATGGTCTTTCTAAAGTAGGTGGAGTTAACTCCAAGATGGACACCATCTTCAGCTCCCATTATCCTGCAGTTCTCAGTAACAACTCCTCCCTCTTATACACTGCTCCCAGTGGTGATCTAATACTGTCCTGCTCTGTTACCATAGCAATGATATGTGTAACTGCCATCATTGCACATTACCTCACTGAGATGGGGCTCATCACAACACTGGTCATACTAGATGCATTGCAAGCAACCGACTTCAGCCAAACTTAGTGATGATCACATTACCTTCCTAGCCAGGTGCAGGGCATGTGATGTGCACATGTGGAGTGAAGTTTGCTGCTCCTGGAGCACAAACTCTCTGGGGGAGATGGGTTTGGGGATGGTGGTATGGAGGTTCAGAGTGAGGGGCAGCTAACATCTAGAAGGCAGTCTGCTCCTGTAAGAATAGGAGCAAAGGAAAGGTCAGACAGGCACAGGTAGTAGGAGATTAAATTATTAGGGAAACAAACAGGGCAATATTTCACAAAGACCATGCATACCGAACAGTGTGTTGTTTGCCAGGTGCTCTGGTCCGACATGTTGCTCGGATGGTCATGGTCCACATTGGCACCAATGACAAAGTAAGAGATCGGTGGAAGGTCCTTAAAATGATTTCAGGGATTTAGGCCATAAGCTCAGGGCAAGGACCTCAAAAGGTAATTTTCTCCGAAATACTTCCTGTACCACATGCCACACCAGAAAGGCAGCGGGAGATCAGGGAGGTAAGGGTCTCAAAAGTTGGTGTTGGAAGGAGGGCTTCGGGTTCATGGAGAACTGGACTGACTTTGCTGTCATCTACGGGATCTACATGAAGGATGGACTACATCTCAATGGAAATGTTGCAGCTGTTTTGGGGGAAAAAATGATGAGAAGGTTGGAGGAGTGTTTAAACTAAAGACCTGGGCGGTGGGAAACTACACTTGTGCAGGGCAAAAAAATAAGGAACTGGAAATAGTCATGGTTCATGGGGGAAGGGGGGCTTGGATAAGATCATGGAATAAAAACCAAAGGAATAGGGATAGGGGAAACCATATAAAGTGTTTAAACGCTAATGCTGTTAGCCTCACAAACAAAATGGAGCATCTGGAATTTTTTATGGTGCAGAAATGGGGCAGAAACCTGTAGGTTCTTCAAGGGTAGCAGATTTTTGTCAACAAAAAACAATTACCTATTGCAACTAGTTCTGAAGCCAACAAGAGGAGGGGTGGCACTGCCGGACCTTATCCTAACCAACAGACCTGAAAGGGTCTCAAAATTACATGTTGGAGGGAATCTGGGTAATAATGACCACAGAATCAGTGATTTTATATTATGCTTTATTAAGATGGTTAGTAGAGGTGCAACAAACACTCATTAGTTAAGGGAGAACCTTATAGGCATAAACTGGACCCATGTTCTCAAAAACCAAAAAATGGCACATTTTCACAAATATTCTAAAAAAGGCCTAGGGAAACACATACCATATGGGGAAAGGCATAAGAGAAAGAAAAAGACAATGCATTGAACTAGTACTGTAAGGCAAGCAATAAGCAAGAAAGAGAAGGCGTTCAAGGTGCTAAAACGCGAAGGTAGCTTAGAGGTGTTGTAGGATTATATAGAGAAAAATAAATTCTGTAAAAAAAAACAGACAGCAAAATAGGTTGCAGTCACGGCAGCTTTCACGCGACACAGATTGAGGGGAGGGCTGCGGACAATCCAACAGATTCAGACAACACGCGGGATTTAACAAATCAATTTGTGTCGCATACAATGCACTTACATACACCGGGAGGAAGATGGTGAACTCCGGCGGACCTGATCAGGGAAGCGACACATGCAGGAAATCGGGCGCACAATCTTCATGAATCACGGCAGATGTGCCTTCTTGAGTACAATGCACCTTGGGGATCGCGCAGGGACCAGGTAAGTAAATGTACCCCAGTATCTTTACTGTAAGGCTACATTCACATTGTCGTATGGGGGACGTATATATGGCCGAAATACGTCCCCCATAGACGGCAACGGGCACACATGTCCTATCTTTCTCCGTAGTACGGCGCTGTGCGCCATATCTTCCTATGGAGAAGGGCGGGGGTGGAGCTGCACTTACCTCCTCCTCCTCTCCCCGTGCACTGCCGTTGCCTGCTACGGTGCGGTACGGCGGGCAACGGCAGTGTGAATGCAGCCGAAGAGCAGAGAGACTATGGAACTCTCTGCTGCAGGAGGTTGTAATGGCGGTCTCTATGTACATGTTCAAGACAGGCCTGGATGACTTTCGGGAGAGCATAAATATTAGGGCTTATGGGGAAAAAAACATTTGTTTAATTCTTAAAGGAGCAGTATGGGTCAGTATTTAATATTTCATGCTGTGTAGTGGGAAGCAGGAAGAAAATTATAAATGCTTTGAAATTGATGAAAAAAGCATTTGCACCATTTTCTTGTGAGCTCTGGTTTTACGGCTTTCAATGTACATTCCAAATGACATCTCTCTTATTCTTTGGGTCGCTGCGATCACGTGGATACCAAATTAAAAAATCTGTGTACAAAAAAAAAAAAAAAAAAAAAGAAAAAAAAGTCTTCATTTTGCCATATTTTGATGCCAACAACCTTTTATGCTTCAGTGTACGGTGCTGTGTAAGGTGTTTTCATTGCTACGATTTTGAAAACTGTGTAAGCTTCTGATCACTGTTTATGGAATTTTTTATGTGTTGCAAAATGGCGATAAAGTGGCCCTCGTGATATTTGGGCACTATTTTTGATTATAGGGATGCCCTGGGTATAACTATTTCTATATATTGATAGGTTAGGACTTTTAGGACCAGACAATACCTAACATATTTACAATTTTATATTTGTTTATTTTTGTATCAGTTCTAGGAAAAAGGGGGTGATTTATACTTAAGGGGTTTTTGGGGTTTTTTTAACACTTTTTAAGCCCCCTAGGTACTTTAACCCTAGGGAATTTGATATACTGCAATCCTACTGTATTACAGTACACTGCAACATTGCTCCTGATCCATAAGCAGCTGCCTGGGGAAGCCTCTTACGCATCAGGCTAAATGACCGGCCCTGGAGTCTGTTTGAGACTCCAAGATATCGTAACAACCTATCCCCATCCCCCCAAGATCTCATGAGGGGCAGGGATGAAATCCAAGATGCCACCAGGAGCTTTGCCAGTGGCATTTCAGTAGTTAGCAGCCACAATCTTTGCAAGCACCAACTGTGAGCTTAAGCGGTGAATACAGCAAACACCTACCTTGTATGGAGAGGGCTCACATGCCGAGCCCTCTCCATATACAAGTTCTGGCAAAGCACCTTAATAGTATGCCTCGCATTGGGAAGGGGTTAAAATAATAAACCACATTTCCCACCAAAAGACCACCAAATGGAGTGCTGTTCCCTTATTTGCATGGAAGTACTTTGCGGAACTCCTTGGACCAGGATCAACAGATTGCATGCACCCAAATGAGTCTGGTGGTGCTGTCTTACTTTGTTCTGTTTCTCAGGGTAAGTGCAGAGGTAGCAGTTACATTGACACAAATGAAGATATCAGTAATATAAATGACATGATAAGTGTAGGCCCATTTACAGATTTTACATTGTAATCCAATACAGGATCCTCACATTCTGTCTAAATTGAACAAATATACCCAACCATAATTTAACATACATTTGGTGAAATATCCAATTTCTTAAAACACTAATAAAAATGAGGACATTCTGGCAATGACAATGTGTGGCACAAACAGACAAATATAGGATATCAATTTTTGACAAAATATGTGAAACAATATAGTCTTGAAAAGCTAGCTATGTTGTGACAGATGCATCCAGACAGGAAGGACTCACCTGTAGCTGACATTGCTCAGAAAGAAATTTTGGATAAAACAATGCTCTAAAAAGCACCAAAAGGTGAGAATGAACAGGGATATATCACCTTGAAGAACCAGAATACTGCACTCATTTTATGGATAATAATTAAATCAACTTCAAAATAAAATGTCTATATAAGTGATGCAAGGAATTCATATTTAATATACGGTAGATGAAAATAATTTAAATAATAAATTCAAATAATAATACTATTGTAATAATTACAACAATAAAATAATTAAAATGACTGCTTATTGAAAGAAAAGTCAATTCTCATTCATGAGCCAAACCTAAGTATACAATAAAATACAATTTACTTGTGTATTCACATCTGGCTTTGACCTTTAATTTAATTCATCTGCCTTATACATACATTTCTTCAATTGGATGTTATTAAAAAAAATTATGTGTAGTTATATGGTCCCTTAGAAATGAAGGAAAACTGTCAACCACCTCTGCTGCATTGATTGCACAAAGAAACAAAATGTTTTTGCATATGAAATGGCCGGAAGTCACTGCATGTCCCACAATGGTGATGAACACTGAATTCAGGTGGTCAGGCAGAGCTCAATAGCACATTCCTGGCCATTGCTGCCCCAGGGTGGTCGTATCCAAGGTGAGCTCTCTCGTATCTAAAGGATAAAACTGCTACATAACATGCAATTGAAGAAATGTGTATATCTATCGCAGATAATTTAAATTAAATGTGAATGTCTAGATGGGAACCCTTTAAGTTTTTTCAACTAATTTAATATTTTGAAATAAAAAAGTAAGATTCCCTTTTCTGTATATTATTTTAGAATATAACATGTTGCACTGAATACTTTTAGGGATGTCATAAAGCTTGCTCTTTCTTCTGTGTACCCAATTTTACAGTAATATCCAACAAATGCACTGCCATACTACATAGCTGTAATTACTTACAATGCTCATCTACATCTGTTAAGAATCATTGAAACTATAAAGTTGTACGAGGGTTTGTGTTCAGATGGTAAAGTGCAAAGTGCTGAGAGCAGACGGAAGCCAAATGATAATGGTAGTAAATCACAGCCATCATTCCAGAGTATTCAGCAGTGATTTGGATCTATGGCTAACATGGCTTTTTTGGCTTCCCTGATGCATTAATAATAACATTTATTTGTACTTACTGCAGACATAGTTTAAGAAATCAGATAAATAATGTACTTTGAGAAAATACATTTGCAAAACTAAAATCTGTCTCTTGGAAGACAAAAGAATTAAATATTTATACAGTTTGACATTGAAGCATCATCAAGAGTTTCCACAGTGAACCTCATATTTAACCAGCTGTTAATCCTGCGCCTGATACAGACCAAGCCCTACCTTTCTTAAAATTAAAAATATCACATCAGATCGAACTTTGATCCACAAATTTATTCTGACTCCATTTGCAACTATTGACCATTTTTCATCAGCCTAATGGGGTTTGGATTTCCTCTGGATCAACATTGTAGCATTATAGGCTGGACTTGATGGACTGGCATCGTTATTGAATACAATCATCACTACAATCCAGAATCAGTAGTTTTAACAATACAAAGTTGCAGAGAGCATTCAATATTGGCCCTGGAGAGCTGTGTAACTGTGTCTGTGTTAATTGTGACAGCTGGACTGTGAAAAATGCAGTTTTATTCCAGTATTGTAGCTGTAATTGGAGCACTCCAGTGCACTACTGCGTGAGATCCCAGAGATCAGTGCGCCAAGTATAAATGCATTTTTCACCATGTTGTTGCTTTTGACAACACACAAAGTTATGGCGCAGTTTTACATAGTTGGAACTGATGACAGATTCCCTTTTAATGTTATGATAAAAATATATTAAATGATTTAATAGAATAACATTAAAATCGCTACCTTTTAGCAGCTACAAGGAATGTGAGAGATGACATTTAGGCTAAACTACAGTAAAAATAAAGTGGGGAATATCAAACTAAAACCTTTGAAAAAAAAGTGACAGTCTTTCCAGAAAAAAGATAAATTAATTTTCTAATCGCACACAAACCATTCCAATAATTACAATGTTATTTCATGATATAGCAGTAAAGTGGCATCAAAAGCAATATGTGTATATATTAGGAACCAACTTTGAGTTAATTTCTCTTGGTCTCACGGGACATTTGTCTCCTCAGATTTAATGGACTCAGGGCAGCGATGAAATTGAAACCCTACAATTACAATTGTTTCATTTATATTTTAACTTTTTAAATATCAACTATTTTACTGTTTTTTCTCTCCATAGGTCTAGATAGATCAATAAACCTGGAGAAGTGTGGATCCACGCGTCAAGGTTAACTGCCCACAGGCCTGCCAAGAGCTTTATGTCTCTATTGAAAAAAGGCTTATGATCACAGATTAACAAAGGAAGGACAAGGCAAAATCTTATATATTGGCAGGACATGGTAATATCTTATATATTGGTGCAAATTCAGAAAACGTTAATCAAAATTCATTATATGTAGGGCAAAAGATGGACTCAAAGACAGACAGATTTGTCTGTCATGATCAGATTTATTTTATATGATTTGCAATTTTCAAAGAAACATGATTTTGCAACGTTGCACCACTACATTTACTTGATTTATCGATCAAGAGGCTCAGGGGTTTACTTTTTTTGTCTGGAAAAACCTAATGGTTTTAGATTGAGACATTTAGGATAAAACTACAGTAAAAGTGAAGTAGGGAATATCACATTCCTTTTAGCTTTTAGATTTGTTATATAGGGGCATTTACCAATCTGGAGGCTCCAGCCTCGGTGGGGGCGTCATCAATTCTACACCATGCCCTGCTGGCCTTCGCAGCCTTTCACTTCAGAATGTTAGCTGGCTGCCCACTCCTCCACCAGCCATGCTCCACTCAATACCAACTAGGCATGAAGGTAGCATAAAGGGGAAAATTGGTGTACAAGCCCTGTTTTTATAAGAAATCTGAGTACTTTATTGGAGTTTAAATTATGTTAAAGCAAATCAACCACTTAAAAAAAACAGCTTTAGATACTCACCCGTGCTCCTCTTCATCTTGAGCTGTCCATCACTAAGTTTACAATTAGCTAAAACATACAGTATAATTACTAGCACGGGGACAAGATGTGACCCTCGCCACCGCCCTGGGTGCATGGGAGACAGAGGCGGTGTCATGTGAGAAGCTTGTATTCAAGCCCCTCGCTTGGATTGAGACAAACCAGTCCTTATAGTGGCCCTTGGACATCTGTACAGGCTACACAAGATCCATTTCTGCCACTGCTTTACTACGGAGATTATTATTTTATGAAAAGCAATGCTTTTCTGTGTACATCACTTTTATTTATTTCAAAGAAAATGCTTAAAGTACAACCTGGAAGTGCCTGTAAAGATAACTGCGGCTGGATTGTGAGGCAATGACATCAATGATTGTCTTGCTGTGATGATTCTTTCGATGTGAAATGACTCATACGGATAAAATGGATAATAAGTCAAAGACAGGAGCATTACTCATAGACCAGCTGTATCACAACCCATTATAAGAAATCTCATACAATACTGAAGAAACTGGTGATTCCGTACTCTGCTGTAGTTTATTGTACATTTAGCTGATCTGTTCATTTGGTGACAATACACTACCAAGGCTTCCAAATATGTGATCTTATCTTCACCACATATTACCATTCACAGAGAGGTTTTATAACTGTATAAAAGGCTAGGAAATTTTCTGTGCAATAAAATTTGGCTGTGTAACAGGGCTGGTCAACTGGTTAACCAGCCCTGTTACACAGCCAAATATTATTGCACAGAAAATTTCCTAGCCTTTTATACAGTTATAAACCATTTCTTATCTTGTTGAAAGCATTTCTGGGGTGATAGTTACCACAGTCCCCCTACCCTGCTGTCCAAAGGTCACTCCTAGTTTGTGGGTGCATTACTATGGTCATGAAATCCCCAATGAACAAGTAACAAATTCTGTAAACATTAGACATAACAGTAAACATGTGCTCATAACAATGTTACTTATCACATGCAGCTACAAAAAACACACACACACACGAGAAATAAAGATACGAAGATAAAGTATAATAAATGTCCCCATGTTGTCACTTACAATCTAGTTGTTCTTGGATACGACCACACCCGCACATGCACTATTGAGCCCTGTCTGACCACCTGGATTCAGAGGTCATCACTGCAGGACAGATGTAGGACATGCAATGTCTGGAAGTTACTGACTACAAAGCAAAGGTGAGGGCCCTGGGGGCTTGTAAAAGGGGATGTATGTCTAAAAATCTATATGCTCATCTCTTTAAAGGGCATCTACCACCAGGTTGAAGGATTGTATGCAAATGAACCTGAGGAGCTCCAGGCGGTAATGAAGCCCCTCAGGCTCATTTGCATACTGTCTTTCATCCTGGTGGTAGATATCCTTTAAATAACTAGTAGAGGTAGGTATGTAAACAGTTTTAATCATAGGTAGCCAAATGTGCATTTTATATTCTAGGCTAGAATTAGAAAAAAAAAAAGTAATCATTTTGATATAAAAAAGAGGAAATGAAAACTATTAGTAGGGATCATTTTAAATATGGTAAATGTTTATTAGAAAAGGCACATTTTTCACATATGCTGCTCTACCAAAGTAGGGAACCTGTTAAACTTGAATGCCACCTCCGAATACAGCACCACACTTGTCCAGTGGTAAGTGATGGTATGGGAATGATTTGCCTAAAATCCTAGACTGTTCTTGGTGAAAGTTCTCTAGATCACTTGTGTCCCCCTTTCTATTAAGACTTAAGGGGCACATTTGGCACAACCTTTGCAGACCATGGACAAGGATGTATGAAAATGTTTTTTAATGCAAGCATGAAGTTCTGTACAGCTTGAAATAAGGAAAACACAAACATTAGGAAAAACAGGACAGGAGTCATTACAGTATGAATATAATAAGTTAAATGACACCTTATGCCTCTTCCTCAGCCTCCTCCTCAAACTCTTCTTCCTCTTCTGCTGTGGCATCCTGGTACTGCTGGTATTCTGACACCAGGTCATTCATGTTGCTCTCGGCTTCAGTGAACTCCATCTCATCCATGCCCTCCCCAGTATACCAATGCAAGAAGGCCTTCCTACGGAACATGGCGGTGAACTGCTCGGAGATGCGCTTGAACAACTCCTGGATGGCGGTGCTGTTGCCGATGAAGGTGGCGGACATCTTTAGGCCTCGGGGTGGGATGTCACAGACAGCGGTTTTGACATTGTTGGGGATCCACTCTGCAAAGTAGCTGCTGTTCTTGTTCTGCACATTTAGCATTTGCTCATCCACCTCTTTCATGGACATGCGGCCTCTGAAGATAGCAGCCACAGTCAGGTAGCGGCCATGACGTGGGTCACAGGCAGCCATCATGTTCTTGGTATCAAACATCTGCTGTGTCAGCTCAGGCACTGACAAGGCACGGTACTGCTGGCTGCCACGGCTGGTGAGGGGGGCAAAGCCTGGAATGAAGAAATGCAGACGAGGGAAAGGCACCATGTTCACAGCCAGTTTACGCAGGTCAGCATTCAGCTGACCAGGGAAGCGCAGACAGGTGGTAACTCCACTCATGGTGGCTGACACCAAATGGTTCAGGTCACCATAGGTGGGGGTGGTCAGTTTCAGAGTCCTGAAGCAGATGTCATACAGGGCTTCATTATCTATGCAGAAGGTTTCATCTGTGTTCTCTACAAGCTGGTGAACAGACAGGGTGGCATTGTATGGCTCTACTACTGTATCAGACACTTTTGGGGAAGGCACAACACTGAAAGTGTTCATGATTCTGTCTGGGAATTCTTCTCTGATCTTGCTGATAAGGAGGGTACCCATACCAGATCCAGTACCACCACCCAGAGAGTGGGTCAGCTGGAAGCCCTGGAGACAGTCACAGCCTTCTGCTTCCTTCCTTACAACATCCAATACGGAGTCAACCAGTTCTGCACCCTCTGTGTAGTGTCCTTTTGCCCAGTTGTTTCCGGCACCACTCTGACCTATACAACAAATCACCCACATGTAAGGATTACATACAACCAATTATGATGACAGGCTACAGGGGAACTAAAGACACACAGAAATCAAACGCTAAAACACCCAAAAGTGACCTGAATTACAATTTAGCATTCTAATTAAATACACTAGAACTAGTTTGCCAATGGGGTCATGAAATGATTTGTATCAACACCAACACACCCAATCACTTACCAAACACAAAGTTGTCTGGTCTAAAAATCTGTCCAAATGGTCCAGAACGCACAGAGTCCATGGTACCCGGCTCTAAGTCCACCATGATAGCACGAGGTACGTATTTGCCACCTGCAGGTAAAGTTACATCATAAGCAACAAGTCAGGGGTCAGACAGACATTAGTCTTTATTCTGCACTTTACCTGTTGCTTCATTATAGTAGACATTGATTCTCTCCAGCTGTAGGTCACTGTCTCCATGGTAGGTGCCAGTTGGGTCTATGCCATGTTCATCACTGATAACCTCCCAAAACTAGAAAGAAATGATGCACTAATGAAATGGTTATTTCTGAGTTAATGCAGTATGTAGGTCTATCAGTATCATCTGGGTCATGCTACCACACAACTTGCCAAATTCTCTACCCCTGAAACCACCCCAGTTAGGCCCCTTCCACACTTGCGTTGCAGATGACATCAGAGTCCAAATAGGGTTCGATCAAGGTTTGGTCAGTGAAAAACTGACATTTTTTTCAACAGAGTTCAATCAGTTTTCAGTCACTTTGTTCAGAGTCTCAGTTTTACGCCCATTTTCAATGCGCAGATAATGTGTGGGTGAAAAAAGATGCAAGTCTGAAAAAGCCCATTGATTACAATGGGTCAGAGTGTAATGCAAGTTCTGCTCGCCAAAAGCACGTGAAAAATCGCAGGTGTGGAAGGGTCCCAAGAATTGAGTCACATCCCATATAATAAGTAGTCAACTTCCACTAATCACAGCTCATGAAACCTCCCTTTAAGAGAAGTCCCAGTGAAGAGATAATCCATATGCAGTCCATCAAGGTCCTCCTGTCTACAGGCCAGCTACACTCATTATTAGGCTGCAGTCACACATTCCACTAGCAGTCCGTTCATAATGCGACACTAGCGCAAAGGGGGCGGGCCTTGGCCCGACTGCATGTGCTTTTCCCTGGAAACACATATGCGATCGGCTGAGGCGCACCCCCTGTGCGCTAGCATCGCGTTATGAACGGACTGCTAGCGGAACGTGTGACCGCAGCCTTACAAACAAGTCCAGCACCATATATAGACCAGCCTTGATTTCACACCAGCCAAGAACTCCTCCCCCTCTTCTTTCCTCCAAACTCAAGATTATAATCTGGAATATGATGATCTGATCCAACCAGTTCATGGGGGGGCACTTCCATCTGCCAAAGTCACCTCCCTCCGGCCTTGTATAGGATTCCCGGCACTGGAGTGAGAAAGGCCAATGAACCCATCACAATACTGGCAAATTGTGAAGGCTAATTTAGACATACTACAGAATACAGATGCCCCACCTTCTGCCTGGCTAATAAATCAGGAGGCTTTTCGCATTAAAACCAGAGAACATTCAGTGCTGAATGTTGGTAGGATGAAGTGAAGGGAGTGAAGGTGGCGTAGTCACAGAATTTATCACAATTTCCTGCAGTGAGCAAGACATTGTGATTATTTCAGTGCTGGGGAAGAAGCACAGAAAACCGATGTAAAAGCAGTGAAATATCCCCCATCATTTATGGTGTGACCACTCAAATGTCCATCTTTCTCCTACAGACCTGTAGAGCTTAAGAGGGTAAAAAAAAAAAACAGCATATACAGACCACAGACCTGGAAGTCAATGGGCCTACAAAAAAAATAAAAATAAACAAACCCACTGAAAAATTATATAATATATAAGCACTGCACACAAATGTTCCTTAAAATTCCCCCCCCCCCCCAGACATGAGTAAAATACAGACACATGTTCTGCTCTCCGACCTATTTATTAGCTGTCGGGGACAGAAAAAAAATGCCCTTTGCTCCGACTCTTCTCCGAAAAGGGGCGTGGCTTTGGCGGAGTGGAAACTCAGACACAATTACTATGTGTCGCAGCCCTTTTTGGGCGGTGTAAACTGACGGAAAGTAGACCAAAAGAAAACTGGTCTAGCAGGGACTGTTGGACACATTTCTGGTGCTCGGGACAGATTTTGTCCCAGGGACAGAAAATAGTCTCGGCGCCAGAAATGTCTCTGCACAGCTCTACAATATTAAATGTGTGTCTTCTTACCGAGAGCAGGTCGGTAACAAAGCCAATGCAGACACCAACACTGTAAGTAAATGTCCCCCAATAGCTGCTCAGGAGGCTCACCTTAGCTCCAATCTGGTTACCGCATTGTCCAGCCTGCAAGTGCAAGATTTCCCTCATGTTGTCAGTGTGAGGTGGGGCTTGATGTCTGCTGCAACTTATCTGAACCGTCTCAGCACTTAAATTGTGGGAGGAAAAGTGGGCGGGATAATTCAAATGATTGACCATCTTAGGGTGAAGACACACATGGCGTTTTTGGGCCGTTTTTACTAAGTGCGTTTTCAGATAGTTAAAAACGCATCCGTGTGTTTTTAACGATCTGAAAATGCACTTAGTAAAAACGGCCCAAAGACGCCATGTGTGTCTTCACCCTTAGGGTGGTGGCACACGTGGCGTTTTCAATGCGTTTTTGGGCCGTTTTGTAAGCAGTCCGTTAAAAAATGGACTGCTTAAAAACAGGCCAATAATGGGTTCAAAACACCATGTGTGACCGCAACCTAAGGGCACCTTCCTACGTACCGTTTTCGTCACGTTTTTTAACTCATCCAAAGCGAAAGTGGGAGGGGTTTGGCCAAAACGCATGGGTTTCAGGCAGACCCACCTCCCACTTGCATTTTTGGATGTATATAAAAACGCAATGAAACGACACGTGGAAAGGCGCCCTCAGTGGTCACTTGGTGGTAGGGCCATGTTCACATGTTGCAGTAAAAGATCTGGCAAGTGCCCCTTGGCACGTACCATAGCTGTCAGTAGGTTGTAATCTCCATATACATCTAGCGGGGGTTGCTTTCACATGTTGCGTTTTGTTTGCGTTAACACATGTTTTCAAACGCAGCTGAGAAGAAGAGATTTGCCTTATAACATTGTTGTTAACATTGTGTTTACAAAACACAAGCATTAACCTGATGTTAATGCATGGGTTAACATATTGTTAACAAACACATATGTTAACACATGCATTAATGTTGCATTACTGCACATATTTTGTACACACAATGTTGACAAGAATGTAATTAGGCAAATCTCCTCATTTTCAGCTATTGTAATGCAATTTCACACTTTGCGTTGTGGTTGTGTTTTCATTGTGTTTTGAAACGCATAGGCCGCGGTCACACGTTGCGTTTTGAATTGTTTTCGGCCTTTTTTAGCATTCTGTTAAAAAACGCATGCATTAAAAAATGCATCCATTTTTGAAAAACACATGTGTTTTTTGAAAGTTTTTGAAATGCATGTATTATTTAACGGACTGCTTAAAAACGTCCTAAGGGCACTGTCACACGGGACGTTTTGGGTGTGTTTGCGTAATGCAAAACACCGGAGGCTCATTCGTGTTCGCAGGCGTTTACATAGAAATGCAGATGCGATCGGGTAACGGCCCATCCTGGTGGGTGCGGTTTGCTCTGCATTTGCAAACGCAGCCAAATCGCAACATGGGACAGCACCCTAAAAAACGGGCTCAAAACACTAACGTGTGCCACCACCCTTAGGCCGGTGCCACACGCACCGCTTTGTCTGCGTTTGAAAATCCAAACGCAGACACAGCCGCGCCTGCCGGGGCGGCTCGCGGCCCGATCAAATCGGCGTTTCCATTGGAACAAGCCGCCGGTGTTTTGCATTAAATGAATGCAAAACACCAGCGGCTCGTTCCCGATCGCAGGCGTTTCCAAGCGCAGACAAAGCACTACGTGTGGCACCAGCCTTAGGCCGCGGTCACACGATCCGCTAGGCGTCCGTTCATAACGCGACGCTAGCGCACAGGGGGCGGTCCCCGGCCCGAACGCACATGCGTTAACAGGGAAACGCGATTGATAAGCCGATCGCATGCGTTTCCCTGTTAACGCATGTGCGTTCGGGCCAGGGACCGCCCCCTGTGCGCTAGCGTCGCGTTATGAACGGACGCCTAGCGGATCGTGTGACCGCGGCCTTAGGCTGCGGTCACACGTACCGCTAGGCGTCCGTTCATAACCCGACGCTAGCGCACAGGGGGCGGTCCTCGGCCCCACCGCACTTGCGTTAACAGGGAAACGCATGCGATTGATAAGCCGATCGCATGCGTTTCCCTGTTAACGCATGTGCGTTCGGGCCGAGGACCGCCCCCTGTGCGCTAGTGTCGCGTTATGAACGGACGCCTAGCGGATTGTGTGACCGCGGCCTAACATTTCCATTTAGAAAACGCATCATAAACGCGATGTTAACTCATGTGTTTTGTTAATGCATGTGTTAACATTGTATTAACAAACAAACGGTAATGTAATTAGGCAAATCACCTCTCATCAGCTGTTGTAATGTGTTTCAAACACAATGAAAACGCAACCAAAACGCAACGTATGAATGCTCTCACAGGGTGCGTTTTAAGTAGCATTTTCATTGTGTTTTAAAAGCATTAGGCCGGTGGCACACGTAGCGTTTTGAAACCGTTTTTGGGCCGTTTTTTTAGCAGTTCGTTTAAAAACGCGTCCTTTTTTAATCGGTTTTACCAATTTTCATAATTAAAATGGGTCAAAAACGGATACGTGGGAAGGCGCCCTGACCGTGGCCTGCCTTCCTACTGCCAAGTGGCCAATCAGATGGCCAGTGAGTCATTTGAATAGGACCAATCAGTGCATGGCTCCTTTGGTAGTGTGGTGATTGTGACAGCCGACTGGCAACCAATCAGGTGATGCTTATGTTAAAAGTAATGTTTGAATGGCAATCTTTCAAGCAATGACTGGCTCATTCATTTGCCTGCCCACTTTGTCTCATCCAATAAGAAGTGCTGAGGGAGCATGCTAAGATCAGTTGCTCTCAGGCGTTTACAGCAGGATTATTGAGCTTTATTCTCTTACACCAACAACATGCGGGAAATTGTACACTTACAGGCTGGACAATGTGGTAACCAGATTGGAGCTAAGGTGAGTGGATGTTTACCTTTGGCACACTCAGTACAAGCTCCTGCTTTCCAAATGGGAAATGGGAACAGCTGATTGGGGTCTCCTCTGTTGGTCTTTAGTTTAATTCCTCACCATTGTTTGCTCAGGTAAGGCGGTGTTCACACATTCCTGTTGCGTTTAGCTAGAATGGGGAGGGGCTTGGCCTTTTTGTATATGTGCTCTGATTGAAATACATGTGATCAGTAACAAGCATTGTACAAGTGGTGCACGTTACCGATAACTTTTTATTTTGTTGTTGAAACTCATACATGATCAGACCAAGCCCCTCCCTGTTGACTTGCATTTCTAATATCGGCCTAAGCATTGCTGGTTTGAATTAAAAACTCCACTGCTGTATGTTTTACCAGTTATAAAGGTTTATACTCGGGGTTGCAAATATAAAGGCCTTGAATAATCTCGTTAACCGGTTAAGGACTGGGCCCTTTCCCTTTTTTTTCACTCCCCACCTTCAAAAATCTAACTTTTTTTTTTTTTATTTTTTTACATGTAAAGAGCTGTGTGACAGCTTGTTTTCTGCGTAACAAATTGCACTTCATATTGATGGTATTGAATATTCCATGCCGTATACTGGAATGCGGGAAATTCCAAATGCAGTGAAAAAACATATTTTTGCCATTTTCTTGTTGGCTTGGATATTACGGCTTTCACTGAGCGCCCCAAATGACATGTCTACTTTATTCTTTGGGCTGGTACGATTGTATAGGTTTTTTAATGTTTCCGTAGATGTACAAAAAAATTTTTTTTTGCCATCGTCTGGCGCTAATAACTTTTTTATACTTTGTTTTCCACAGCTGTGGGTGGTGTCGTGTGTGTGGTGGTTTTTTTTTTGCGACATTTGATATTATTTTCAATTATATCATGTTTAGGACTGTATGACATTTTGATCACTTTTTATAGATTTTTTTTTTTTTTTTGTTTTTCAAAATGACAAAGTGCCATTTTCGAATTTGGGTGCTATTTTACATTACGGGGTTAAATGCATTGAAAAACCGTTAATATATTTTGATCACGCATTTTTGGACACGTGTTTATGATTTTTACTATTTATTTATGTCAGTTCTAGGGAAAGGGGGTGATTTGTTTTTTTAATAAATTTCTTTTCTTTTTACTATTCTTTCTTTTTTCAGACTCCCTAGGTTGTCTGATCAATACTATCTACTACAGTATGGAAGTATATGGGAATTTTCCTCCTGATTCATTACAATGTGCTATCAGCACATTGTAATGAGGGGGTTAAAACGAAATGGCCTCGGGTCTTCCAAAGACCCGAAGCTACCATGGAGATGGATCGCTGCTCCCCGATGACGTCATGGGAAACGACGATCCCAGGCAAGATTGCGGCACCCATGCACTGCTATCTTTTTGAGACTGCCAGCAGCGGTCGCTGTGATCGTTGCTGGCACAGATCGTGGGGGTTTCCAGTAACAGCAAAGACTTACCGGCTATGGAGAGGGCTCAGCCCGTGAGCCCTCTCCATGCAGCGGGACCCGAAGCCTTTCCTTTTATACAGATAAATAAACAAAATTTGTGGAGTCCTCATCAGATCGTAGTTCTTGGTTCTCTCCATGATTTCCACTTCACCAATGTAAAGATAATATAAACAATCATGGCCAGAAAACATCCAAAGAGGGGGAAAAAAAATCAATTAAAACAAGTTATACTACAAATTCCAAGTTCAAAATAATAAGTAGTTTTCTACGTTAAATATGGCTGCTACATTGCCTGTAGCACTGCTAGGCTGTCTGATCCTTGTACACTTTGGGTGCTCTGCATCTGGTTCTTGCTTTCTCTCTGTAATGAGTCCTGCAAGGAGGGAGGTACCAGCAGCTTGGCGGTGTTACTCATTACTTCATGACGTGTGTGTGTATATAAGGCTGAGCTTGTATGGATTTTTTTTTTCCTTGCGCTTAGTGCATACATTGACAAATGGAGGCATGGTTGTTGCCTCTGTCTGACCACTATACATACTATCCGCCGAAAACAGAATGAAAAGGCATAGCACCTTACTTTTTCTCCTGTGCGACGTAGGCGCTCAGTGGTGGCTGGAGAGGAGGAGTTACCCCCCCCCCCCCACCCTAATAGGAAACAGCGGCCCACAAACACAGGGAAAGATGAGGCATGCTCCCTCTATTGCCCGTGTATGGTGCGGATCAGTGGCACCATACCGTTCCCGTCTATGGGGACATATAGCTCTGCTATGTAGTTGTGCCTTTAGATGAAAGATTGTGGGAAATCTGTACTGAGCCAGAGATCAACTGGCTAGAAATTGAGCAATGGCCAAGCTTACACATTGCTGAAGTCTACTGGGGTGCCCCTTTATGTAATCAGCAGTTTGCTCCAATGATCCCTTACTTTTTTTTTTTTTTCCCTAGTTTTGGGAGGTTATCAGTGATGAACATGGCATAGACCCAACTGGCACCTACCATGGAGACAGTGACCTACAGCTGGAGAGAATCAATGTCTACTATAATGAAGCAACAGGTAAAGTGCAGAATAAAGACTAATGTCTGTCTGACCCCTGACTTGTTGCTTATGATGTAACTTTACCTGCAGGTGGCAAATACGTACCTCGTGCTATCATGGTGGACTTAGAGCCGGGTACCATGGACTCTGTGCGTTCTGGACCATTTGGACAGATTTTTAGACCAGACAACTTTGTGTTTGGTAAGTGATTGGGTGTGTTGGTGTTGATACAAATCATTTCATGACCCCATTGGCAAACTAGTTCTAGTGTATTTAATTAGAATGCTAAATTGTAATTCAGGTCACTTTTGGGTGTTTTAGCGTTTGATTTCTGTGTGTCTTTAGTTCCCCTGTAGCCTGTCATCATAATTGGTTGTATGTAATCCTTACATGTGGGTGATTTGTTGTATAGGTCAGAGTGGTGCCGGAAACAACTGGGCAAAAGGACACTACACAGAGGGTGCAGAACTGGTTGACTCCGTATTGGATGTTGTAAGGAAGGAAGCAGAAGGCTGTGACTGTCTCCAGGGCTTCCAGCTGACCCACTCTCTGGGTGGTGGTACTGGATCTGGTATGGGTACCCTCCTTATCAGCAAGATCAGAGAAGAATTCCCAGACAGAATCATGAACACTTTCAGTGTTGTGCCTTCCCCAAAAGTGTCTGATACAGTAGTAGAGCCATACAATGCCACCCTGTCTGTTCACCAGCTTGTAGAGAACACAGATGAAACCTTCTGCATAGATAATGAAGCCCTGTATGACATCTGCTTCAGGACTCTGAAACTGACCACCCCCACCTATGGTGACCTGAACCATTTGGTGTCAGCCACCATGAGTGGAGTTACCACCTGTCTGCGCTTCCCTGGTCAGCTGAATGCTGACCTGCGTAAACTGGCTGTGAACATGGTGCCTTTCCCTCGTCTGCATTTCTTCATTCCAGGCTTTGCCCCCCTCACCAGCCGTGGCAGCCAGCAGTACCGTGCCTTGTCAGTGCCTGAGCTGACACAGCAGATGTTTGATACCAAGAACATGATGGCTGCCTGTGACCCACGTCATGGCCGCTACCTGACTGTGGCTGCTATCTTCAGAGGCCGCATGTCCATGAAAGAGGTGGATGAGCAAATGCTAAATGTGCAGAACAAGAACAGCAGCTACTTTGCAGAGTGGATCCCCAACAATGTCAAAACCGCTGTCTGTGACATCCCACCCCGAGGCCTAAAGATGTCCGCCACCTTCATCGGCAACAGCACCGCCATCCAGGAGTTGTTCAAGCGCATCTCCGAGCAGTTCACCGCCATGTTCCGTAGGAAGGCCTTCTTGCATTGGTATACTGGGGAGGGCATGGATGAGATGGAGTTCACTGAAGCCGAGAGCAACATGAATGACCTGGTGTCAGAATACCAGCAGTACCAGGATGCCACAGCAGAAGAGGAAGGAGAATTTGAGGAGGAGGCTGAGGAAGAGGAGGCATAAGGCATTAACTGTAAATTATGTTCAGATTGTAATGACTCCAATTTTGATGATAGTTATGTGTACTTCTCCCTTTCCTCATTTCATGCTGTACAGAACTTTAAAACTAAACTAAAAAGCACTTTCGTATGTCCTTGTCCATGGTTCGTCTTATTTAACATGTGTAAAATGTCTCTGAAGCCCAAGGGGGAAAGGACACTAGTAATGTAGAGTTAGGTGAGGGGCAGAAAATAAGAACTATCTATACAATGTGGGGGTGCGGTTCAGTACTACTCAGTTGGTGGCAAGCTGCAAAATCACTCACAACTTGACAGGATTGGGACTTCAAGTGCTCTTGGCCTGGGGGTTTTACAACTCTCAAAAGTGTAGCTGCCTGGTAGATATCATCCAGGCTTCTGATTATAGAAATGTAGTAGTTTGGCGACTTAACACTACTGTTTCCCCCTTACTACCCCCTTACTACTGTTCCAGTGCTGTTCACATGTAGTAATCTCACTTTCTTACACAATCCATATCAATTATTTGAAAATGGATGATTGCTTTAAGGACACTCTACTTAGATGACCCCCTAGTTACAAACAGACCTTCAGTCCCAGGCTCTAATGTGTATGTAATTCAGTTTTACTGATCATCCTTGTTTCCATGACAGAACACCATTTTGAAAATCCCATAGTCACTGGGAAAAATTTGTAAGGTGTTTTCCCCCCCCTCTGGAGTTACAATTTGAAGATGCCTTATCTGACGTGCATACAAATTTAACTCAACAAACATTGGACATATTGTGTATGTAACCCGGAGACTGCTTGTACTAATATATTTATTCCCTGAACCAAGGTTACTATAAACATTTTCAGCACCAAGCTTACTAAGGCTACATTCACATGGACGTGTGACTGCCGTACCGTAGAACGGCAGGCATACCTTGGCGCCCGGGAGAGGGGGTAAGCATTGCTCATCCCGCCACTCTCCGTAGCGATATATGGCGTACAGCGCCTTATGCAGAGAAAAGATAGGACAGTTCTATCTTTTCACAGCTATAGAACGGCGCCGCACGTGTGCTTTCCCGTTCACTCACTTATGGTGCCAAGAGCCCATTGCCCGCCTATGGGGGATGTATATGTGCCCCCCATAAGGCCATGTGAATGAGACCTAATACAGATACAGCACTAGTACAAAGCTTACTACATACATACAACCAAAAACAAGCAGAGAGAGAGTCTTTATACTGCACCAGATTTATCAATATCTGATGCTATTTAACAGTCTCAAAAGGGAGGAAATACTGCATGTATCATAATGTGTAACATCAGCACTTACTGTATATCTGGTGACAGATGACATCTGGGAAATCACTGAGGGTTTATCAAAACAATTAGCACCTTAAAAAGCACCTTAACAAACTTAAAGGAGTTTTCCCCACAAAACAAGTTGCCAGTTAACTTGCTAATTGGTGGGGGTCTTGGTGATGGAACCCACACGGATCATGGAGACCCCCAACCAGCATTTTAGGCCCTATCCTGTAAATTGTTTCATGGGGGAAAACCCCTTTTAATACTTTTCTCGTGCTATCATAGAAAGCCAGTATAGCAACTGTGCCTGCACAGGAGCCAATAAAGATTAACAGTTACTCCAAAGTAGTGAATCGAAGTCCTAATTCCTTCCCTCCCTTAACAAAAAAAAAATTGCTCCACTGCTAAACTGTGGAATCCGGTCTGGGATCTAGCGCCTTCCCAGTTCGAATCTGCCTCTATAGAAATGATCTGGGAGGGGGGCCCCAGCCTTCTCTCCAGTGCAAGTCCCTGAATGAAGTCCCACTCCCATTGTGATCCTGGGTTTTATTACTTCACATCCACAACATTATTGGTAATTGAAGTTTAAAAAAAACAACAACTCAGGTGTGACCCCAGATTATAGCAATATGTTTTACTATAATGTTCTTTAGGGGGTCTCACTACTTCTGTGTCTGATACCACTTGTTAGTAGTTGTTCACCGGAGAAGACACACATGTAATGGCAGTGGACACTTCATGTATAGTGATAAGACCCAAACTGCAAAATTCAGGTCCATGACAAATTTTGTGTGGTTGGCACCCTCCGCCACAAAGCCAAACATTAAGTCAAATGTTCAGGACACTGCGGAAAGCTGGTTGACTGCTGAGCAGCCAATAAACCAGCTTTCGGCCCATTATCAACCCATATTATGCATAGTAGTGATTGGCCCAGGGGGGCATGTAACCCTGTTTTTGAGACTGTGTACAGGTATGTTACATAGCTGAAGAAACTGGATGCATAAATCAGAGAGACTCACCTCAGAGAAAGTATTAGAGGGAAGAAAATCTGTTTTTGGGCTACATGTGCGTGGCATATGCCTTTCCAGGGAACTGTTGTTTGCGTCCTGTGTGTCATTGGCGTCACACCTGGCAATGACAAGGACCTGTCCTATTTTCTTTGCAGCCCTGTTTGCTCATGCTCATGCTGTGGAATTCATGGCCTCGTACATGAGTCATTATAAACTGAATGGAGATTTGTGGTTGCTGTAGAAAATGTAGCTAAGACAATTCCACAGGTAACATGCATGGGAATGAAGCATTACATGCAAGTATAATGGCCTGCCCAATGCAGCCAATAAATACTGCTCCTATTAAATTGCATATGTCCCATATAGCCTGGTTACCTTTAATGTCCCCAAGCCCAATAGGTCAGGTCCCAGTGGAGGATGTTGCTAGTGGTGTCATGAACCGAATATTTACTTCTGTACCTTATACTGGCATAAAGAACTGTGTTTTACTAAACTGTGTTGCCTAACCCTGCTGCTACATCAGGTTAAAGATTGCACTGTGATTAAACTTGTTTGTGTCTGCTCTACTGTACCGTGCTGTGGTAGCGCTGCTCTGACATCTTCAGCGTTAACATTAACCAAGCCATGTGTTGCCTCGCTGTGCCGTGGGAGCGAAAGGTTTTACCTCTGCAAAGCTGCAGCAGAAATTCCCAGCCCGCCAAAAATCTTCTAGTAGTAAAACCCAGTCTACATCTGCTAAGGTTCACCCCTCCACAGGTGGTGCAAGTTGTGCACGACGAAATTCAAGTCCGCCAAAACTCCTGGTGGGAAGAGCTTAAGCCCCGCCATACTGACGAAAAGAAAAGCACTGCAGCCATCCAGAAAGAAAGCAATTCCTCAAGGTGCTGTCTCCTGTCCTGCCAGCACACTAAATGCTTGCTGCATTTAGGAACCATGTGCTGCACAGTCTGCCCAAGAGTATTGGGCACCCCTGTCCGCAGTAACACTTGCTTCTATGTTCCCTACGATGTCTAAAATGGAGGATTCTCCACAGCAGCTGCCTCCTCCAATTACGGACCTCCAGAGAACCATCTCTAATGTGAGTACAATGGCCCCCAGGGCCGTAATCACAGTGACTGTTACCAACTCTCTCTTAGAACTGGCTGTGTACAGTCAGGCCTCACCACAGAGGACCAATATGGCCTCTTAGGAGGTCCGACTACGAAAGGGATTGTCGTAATAGAGCATGAATCCTCAACAATCCTGCGGAGTACCCTGAACCACTTCCCAAGAAGCATGCACTATCCAGTCATGACGCCTTGAGTCAAAGGACTCTTTGACAAACTCTCTATTTGTGCTGAACGTTGTGCTGCATATCAGGGCAGCAAGTCATGGCAACAAGTCATGGCATTATATGACATGTATAAAGGTAAATAAACCAGAATAAATAAAACACTGACACATGATAAGTGGTAAAATTAAAATTATTTTGTTGGCACTGCCTTTATTACGATAACGACATAAAGAATAATAACACAACTAAAAATGCTCAGCTTAAAGCCAGTTTATATATATTTTCCACTCCTAAAGAGCGACTAATCCCACTTCAACAAAGGTTGTGAACAATAGAAATAAACATCTAACTAGACTTACATCTTCAAAAAGTGCGAGTGACTAAACAACCCTGTCAGAGTGATTATTTATTGACCGAGCCTCTTCTCCTCACACCCAGGCAGGACCGATCAGGAAGTCTCGCCATGGGAAAATTAGCAAAGCCATCCTGGTGACAATCCCCCATTTGCCCATACCTTGGGCCAATCACCATGCATCACTACAAAACTTTACCTCAGCTAGCAGAGAGGGAAATTTCACCCAATAAAAGGTGAAAAGTTCAATAATGCCATGTTCCCCCTCTTGAAGGTCTGGGTGACTCCCAAAAATGCTTGTTTGCATAAGGCCTTAGGTATTGCCCAAAATTAAGAAATCCTTTGATTGGTTCAGGTATATTTTGACCTTTTCCTATAATATGATCTACTTTTATACAGATTAATAAATCGCTGCCCTAATGTAAGCTGCCTAGTGCCACAAGTGTCTTCCAGCAGTCACACCCTGTGAAATATACATTAATGCTTATGCATTTCTTACTAAGTGCAACAAAATTGATTTTCATAATGGTATCAAAAGCACTGGCGATGTATAATGCTGAAGGAAAAGGACCGATCAGCCCTCCGGGGCCGGAATTTCTTTCATCTCCTTGCTTTATTTCATTATAACGTTGTTAATGCTAAAAGGTTTAAAGCTCTGTGCATCTGCTTCATTTGTAAGAGCTGGACTCATATTGGAAGGGCCCAGTGGATTTTGGAAGTTTAACTATTTGCAGCAAAGATCCCAAGAAAACTGGGAAAGATTGAGAGCTGTCTCACAAAAATAAAGCTATTAAAAATGTAAAAATAAACATTGAGTACACCACACCAGAGGTGTGTAGTAACATAAGAAAACCTTATGAAACACAATTGTCCATAGCTTATTACAGTTATAACAAATAAAAGCTGCACTGCAGTTGCCATATGCAACAAACATAGGATTTATTTTCTATGCCCCATTATGGTTTTTGGAACTATCAAAATTCTTGTAAAAAAAAGGATTAAAGTTTTATTGTTTGAAAAAGACCTGTCACAAAGTACAAAATGCTGAATAACATACATGAATCTCATTGCCCTTCGTCAATGGTAATTTTTTTTTACCTCTACAAGCCATATCACCACTGGAGCCTTCTCCATACAGCGGGAGCCGACGTGTGATGTACAGATATGTCACACATCGGCGAAGGGTTAAGGACTTCAGATCAAAGCTGAATCAGCCTACAGTGTTTTTTTTCACTTTAATTTTGGGGGTGACTCCAAATCCAGGCCTCCGTTGGATGTGATTTCCATTGATGATTTTTTTTTGTGATTTTGTTGTAAGCACATTCAACTTTGTACAGAACAAAGTATTCAATTAGAATATTTCATTCATTTAGATTTAGGATGTGTTATTTCAGTGTTCCCTATATTTTTTGAGCAGTGTATATAAAACAACATATAAATCAAAAAAATGGAAATCAGGAAAAAATCCACACTGTCCCACGTTGGTATCATCGCGTCCCAAAATTTTGATCTATTAAAAATATAAAGACAGTTAGTGATGGTAATAGAAAAACACTGCCAAATTTCCAAATCAACACTTTGCCATTTTACAACACAAAAAGTGAATAAGAAGTGCTGTCCCCAAAATGAAAGCAATGAAAACATCAACTTGTCCCTCAAAAAATGACATCTTACACAGGCGTGTGTACAATGAACTATGGAAAAGTTATTGACCTCAGAATATCGCAAAATGAAGAAATATATATTTTTTTGTACAATAGGTTTTCATTTTTTTAAATTCTATTAATCTCATATAAATTTGGTATCTGCATGATAATACTAACCCAAATAATAAAGTAGAGGTGAAAGCCATATGTATATGTTGCAGGTAAAATGTAAAAATTCCATTCCCCCCCCCCCCCCCCCTCCCCAAATTATACAGATAACCCATTTAGCAAATACATATAAATATCACAAATGCACTTTTCTGAACCTATGGGCACATATGAGATTCAGGGGGAAGGGGCTGTTGGTGGGGCCTTAGTGGAATAAAATTTCTATGACATGTAATGGCTATAAATATTTGTTCACATTGCTCTTGTGACACTACTTGCATGTTTTTTTATAAATTATATAATCAATAAAGGGCTTAAAATGCCCTTACCGACAAGTTGTTTCTAGCGATAATAAAATGTTACTAAGGGCCGACAGGTGTCCATCGTGATACGGTACGGCGGGCATGCGTCGTGTGAATGTAGCCTTATAATAATGACCACAAATTGGCTACTTTAGTTACTTCTATATTATAACATGTTGTATAATCTCAGAAGCCTTTGATAAATAGGGCATAAATAATCCTTGGGCACTTAGGAAATAAAACTTTAAAAGGAAGTTTTTGCCACCTGTTGACTTGTATGACAAGTCTTAAACACATAAGTGAACAAATATGAATGGCAACTGTTTCTTAATAAAAGGAAAAATGATAAATACAAGTGCTGCTTAATAATTAGAATATCAGCAAAAAGCTATATTTTATTCAGTAATTCTAAAAGTGAAACTCCTATATTGTATAGAGTCATTACAAAGTAAACTTTTGAAAGTTTTTATACGTTAAAGTTGATGATTATGGCTTACAGCTAGGGAAACCCCAAAAGTCATTAGCTCAGAAAATTTTAATAATTAACCCAAATCACCTGTAAAGGCTTGATAGATAGGGAAGGCTGCTGACTTGACAGATGTCTAAAAGGCAGTAACTGACTCCACAAGGTGGGTAAACCACAAAAGGTCTTGCTAAAGAATTTGGCTGTTCACAGATTGCTGTATCAAAGCATAGTAATAGAAGGTTGAGAGGAAGGAAAAAGTGTGGTAGAAAAAGGTGCACAAATAATCGGGATAACCACAGCCTTGATATTATTGTTAATTGGTCCAAGGTGGTGTTTTTAGATGAAAGTACATTTTGTATTTTATTTGGAAATCAAGGTCCAGGGGAAGAGTGGAGAGGTACAATATAAGATGTTTGAGGAATAGTGTGAAGTTTCCACAATCAGTGATGGTTTGGGGATCTGCTGGTTTAAGTCATCTGTGTTTTATTACGACCAAAGTCAGTGCAGCCGTCTACTAGGAAATTTTAGAGCACTTCATAATTCCATCTGCCAACAAGCTTTTTGGAGATTTAAATTTCCAGAAGGCCTTCGCGTCTGTTCACACTGACAAAAGTTTCAATACCTGGTTTAATCTATAATCTTTAATCTTGAGATTCTATGGAGCATTGTCAAGATTAAGACGAGAGACACCAGACCCAACAATGCAGAAGAGCTGAAGGCTGCTATCACACAACCTATACTTCTATAACCCCTGCAGTGCCATCAGCTGATTCTCTCCATGCCACGCCGCATTGATGCAGTCATTCATGCAAAAGGAGCCCCGACCAAGTATTGAGTGCATTTACTGTAAGACTTTTCAAATGGCCAACATTTCTGCATTCAAAACATTTTATAGGGTTGGTCTTGTATAATAATCTAATTTTCTGAGATAATGGGGCACATTTACCTGGTCCGGAGGAGATCCCGAAAGTGCATTGTCCGACGACAATGCACTGTGTCGCGATTCAAGAAGATTGTGCGCCCGATTGAATTGCTGAATGTGTCGCTTCCCCGATTAGGTCCGCCGCAGTTCACCATCTTCTTCCCGGTGTATGTAAATGCATGGCTTGCGACACAATTTTTAAGTTAAATCCCGCAGTTTGTCCGAATCCGTTGGATCGTCAACGGCCCGCCCCCCAATTTCTGTCGCATGAAAGCCGGTGCTGATACGCCAAAATCCGATCGTGTGCGCCACAATCCCCTTCTAAATTGAAAAAGTTCCCTCTGTTTGTACTGTAATAATAAGAGTTTCACTTTTGAAATTAAATTATCACTTTATACTGATATTCTATTTTGAGAAGAACTTATATGTTAAAAGGTTGTTCACTTCCAGCAAATAATTGGTATTGTTTGTGTAATAAAAAGTTATACCATTTTCACTTGTTTTATTACAGTATACTTTAAAGGGGTTGTCCACTTTCAGCAAATATTTGATATGGTTTGTATAAGGGAAAGTTATACAAGTTTTCAACTTACTTTCTGTTTCAATTCCTCACATTTTTCTAGATCTCTGCTTGCTGTCCTGCTATAGGACGCTCTTTGTTTACTTCCAGTGGATAGAAATCTGTCCATTTGATATGATGGACACACATAATAACTACTAGTCCACCTGCCACTCCAATTCTTCACATGGGTAGATTTCTATCCACTGGAAGTAAAAATAGAAGCTTATATAGCAGGACAGCAAGCAGAGATCTAGAAAACCGTGAGGTTTTGATACAGACAGCATATTGGAAAATTGTATAACTTTTCCTTACACAAATCATATCAAATGCTGAAAGTGGACAACCCCTTTAAGTATTGATAGAGCTGTTCGTATAAAGCCTCCTGTAACACTGACTTATGATGCCAGCCTGCGGTATTTTTACTTGTGTTTATGTAAAGATAGGAAGCATTTGGCAACAGTAAGTAAATAGTTAATGATTTCCAGTAACTTTACTCCAGCCTCATCACTGTAGGAACAAATCCGGAGACAGCTGTGTCATTGATTCTTGTATTATGTTATCTGTAGCATGTTTCAGTCGAGTGCTGTGATATGCTTCTACACTGTCTGGCCTGCTTTATTCATATGGCCTAGGCCGACTATACTGTCCCAGATTGCCAATTTCTGCATCATGATTTTTTTTTATGATTTAACAAGACGAAATTGAATCAAATCAAATTGCAAATGTATGGCTTGCCTTACACAGTACATTTAGACAAGGTGTGTGGGAGGAAGAACAGAATCACAGCTGTTACTGCAAATCTAAAATAATAACCCATGCTATGGTCTATAAATGGAAATCGGTTTACAATTGAACTAATAATCTGTCCCAGACTTTGTGATAATACTCTATATATGAGAAAGTCACCACCATATGCTCCTTTATGCAAGTGACTTCCAAAGAAAAGTTGTTTACGGTCTTGACTATGTGCTACTGATTACATTGTCAATGCCACATACTGGAAGAATGATGCAAATGGTTCTCGTGAAGTACTGGACGTGTAGGCAGAAACGCACGGTATCAGCTTATAAAGTGACACAAATGGAACAAGAGAAGTAAAGAAAACCTGCACACAAAGCTTCCCATATAGTTGTTAACAAGTTTCAGTGAATAATTTGCAGTTGTGGAGAAGTTACGACGCATACAGCAAATATATGTACATAACATTAGAGCTGCTAAGAGAGTATGTGAAGTGAGGTTTACTGAGAATGATAATTGCTGATTGTATCAAACTTAATGTGAACAAGAGTCAAGGTGTCTGGAAGTAGTTATGGTTTTTCTGCTTTCTAAATAATCACATTTGTTTTTTATTGTGTGTGTTTGGGGAAGGGGGAATCCTAATGGGAACAGCAACTGTGTTGCAAAGAGCAGCGATAGTTAGAAGTGACCGAGGCTGATAGCAAGATGGGATATATCAAATAATCATTTTAATATTCAGCTATGCTACTAAATAGGATAAGATGCGCAAGTGTGGTTATCGGATCTAATTTTTTACAGCTTGTAAGTCTAAGAGGGGTTTTCCCCAAAAAGTCTTACACTAACCCTTGCATGTGACTATGGGTACAATGAAGTTTCCTACAGTGTCAACATAGACTCAGCCATATTTTGCTGTAATGCTTCTTAAGGTGCGGTCATACGTACGGTTTTCCGTTTAGAAGACGTGGAGGCGCATGTGATTGGTAACCAACACCCGGTATCATGTATTGTTTAAATGCAAGACACTGTTAACTGATCGCATCAAGCCATGGTGTGCCCCACGCGATTGAGCCATGGTATGCCTTGTGCACTTTGCTTCTCAACGTGGTACACGTGCCTGCACCCTTAAAGGGATAAGAGTGTCCAGTGGTGGATATATTTCTGGTTTACTACGAGTGACAGACAGTGGCATAACGTAAAGCTGATGGGCCCCGGTAAAAAGTCTGTGCCAGGTCATGACTATAATGTACGGTTTATAGTACTGGTCTTCTCATATGGGAAAGTAACGCCTCTCGTGCTTGCTTGCTACCGCACCTTCTGCACCCCTCAAGTTATGCCCCTGGTGACAGCTCATGATTCGCGAGCATTAGGTTATATCCCCAGTAACAGATCCTCTATTATAATACCCCACAATATACAGTACAAAATTACCCCAAACATGTATTTATGGGTAAAATATTCTAAGCAAGTGAAATACAAGAATAAGTAAATTATAAAAGAAAAGCAATTTATATTATGGATTATCTGATTGAATTGTGATGACAAACATGTTTATAGTCACTTTGATGTTATGTATTGTGGGATGAAGTGATACAATTTGCCAGAAGCAAGGAATGAAAATATTGCTGAATATGGTATATATCATGGCAATACTAGTACTAGAAGTAAGTAGAATATAGAAGTAACTTGAATGTAACTTCAGTTTATTTGATAAACTTGAAAAGCTTCAGATTTAGCTTTTTATGCATCAAGTACATTTTGGTATGAGTGGATGGTAAATTATGGAGCTTTATGGAATAAAATACGTAATACTAAATAATGACTCTTTCTTTGCATTAATCAGTCATTATACTATTAACATAAACATAAAAATCCTACAAGGTTGCACAGATAAAGAACATTGTGGTTTGTAAAAAAAAAAGTGAATTGTCTACGCAATTTAAGCTGTGAATACCTTGGAGGAAGTCTTTGTGTGTCTTAATGTATTGTTACATGATAGTATTAGTGAAAGAGGTTGATTTATTTATGACATGAATGGGACACAACAGGATACAGATCTGGTATACTGCATCTTAATGGATTAACCTACTGAAACACCAGTCACTTCAAGGAAAGATCAATAATGTTTTTTTCTATATATATCTTCTGTTGACTTATCTTATGTTCATATCAACCTCAGGGATATATGTCATGTAAGCTCTTAGCCAAACAGCTGATGCCATAAGGTATTATAATAAGGTATAGTAAATTCTTAAATAGAAAACACACATAGATTATTCTACTATTCCAATATTTGTCAGATTTTGATTTGTTGAAACAAAGCCTATTACTATATTAGCATCCTTTCTTCTGAATAGATACTACTGTGTAATACTACAGTATCTATAGTGGATCTGATATATTCTATAGTATTTTAGCAGACCAATGTCTGAAGCAGCTCTAGATATGTATGTTACATCAAAGACCTGTAAAAAGGACCAGGAACATATGTTACATATAGAAGAAAGGCAATTTATCAATATGGTATTAATGTTACTGAAATTTTTACTTGAACTGAAAATAAAATTCAATACTTTTTTTTAATTGTAAATAAGGATTATGTTGATAACTGAAGTCAGGGTCCAGTCTAGTCCGATATAAATTTCCCATTTTTATCCTCCTTTTCTTAAAAGAAAACACCTCACCAAAATCCTACCAGTAAAAAGCTTGTCTTCAGGCTGAGTGCATGATGTTGATTTATGGCTAGTTTTCCGTGCAAAGTACAGTAATTTTATGAAATGATAGGAGTATTGATTCAAGCAAGGGTCTTACTTTACAAAATCAAGCCAGAGGAACGAAATTGAGCTTTGAAGTGAATAATATATCCTCACACTTATTAATTCAGTATTATCTCCATTGTCATATTACATTTACTGTAAAATCTGCATCTATTGTTTTGTACTTTGGTAATTTTCTTATAGATTATAGTGGTGCACCAGCAGCAATTCTTTGTCATGATCGAAGACAATATAATTTCTTTGCCAAAATACAAAAATAAAATCACAATTGTTGAATTAAACAGCTAAAACAAAGTTTACATATTGTATGCAATACATTAAGAATATAACTTAAGAAAAAATAAGTTGTGTATGGGTACAACTAGGTAACTACTGACTAGGGAAGAAGCTATAGTGAATACAATAACATCCCACAATTCTATTGCCCCATACATACATTCCAGCTTTGAGCAATACTACACACTGTTCTTTAAGGGGAAGTGTGTAGGCCTTCCACTTTTGTTATGGATATCCTGGAGCGAAGATTCCCTTCTATTAACTCCAAAGTCCAGATACGCTACATAAAAAAATATCGAGAAAAGGCTCAGAATGCTTGAAAAAAATCCATCCTATTTAGATGTTTTATGGATCCCCCACCAATCTACTTCCATAGTATAGTATGTTGTTCATCCAAACACTGGAAATACAAAGGAACAAAAACAAAAGGAAGAAAATCCCAAAAAGTGTAGCATTTTCAGGTTTTTAAATTATTCTGTGCAGTGATAGTTGTTTGCTCAGCTTTTGAGGTTGTGCATTAGTCACCGAGCGCAGCACTTCGCAATTTCAGGCAGCTCCCTGGAGATTAACGGAGCAGAATGGTCATGCGCGACCGTCTGCTCCATTACTCTTATGGAGCGATGAGGGGGTCGTTCTCGCGATCTGCAGGAGTCTCAGCATACCAGGGGCAGGAGGTGGCAGGCTATATTGTAGGGGGCATTGGCTGGCTTGCTAGGTATATACTGGGGGGCAGGGGTTGGCTATATACTGAGGGCAGTGGTCTGACTACAGGGGGCTGGGGCTGCTTGCTATATACTAGGGGGCATCTTCTGCTGGCCATATTCTGGGGGCAGGGGCTAGTTGGCTATATAGTGGGTGCAGGGGCTAGGTGGCTAAATACTGGGGGCAAGGACTGGCTATATACTGGGGGGGGAGGGGACTGGCTAACTATATAGTGGTCAGAGGCTGTGACCATTGCATTTTCAACTCTATGCTCATACCTGAGTCAATAGGTTTTCCCAATTTGTATTAAAATTAGGTACCTCGGCTTATAATCAGTTGGATTATACTCAAGCATATATGGTAATAATATATAATATAATATGAAGCAATACTATTAAAATTTTTATGTTGTATCATGTATGAGGAATTTAATGACATCTACCACCATTTTATTAGTGGAAGATTGTCCTATAATGCATGCTTGCCACCTCTAGGGGGTGATGCAACTGTTAACAGCTTGATCCTGTGGTCCCATAGTGCAGGGAAAAGAAGGTTATTAAAAGGATCACGTCACCTGAGTGCCTCATGGCTCCTCTGCTTCTTAATTTATTCACAAACCCGGTTCATTGATATTCACTCCTCCGACCACATGCGCAAAAATTTGTCCCTTGCACGGCCTACGGATTACCTATGCAGCTGTGCAAGGAACCCATGTGCAAGATTTCCAGACAGCCAGATGACGTCACCAGCTTTCTGACACGAGCAAGTGGTTGGAGGAGTGAATATTAATGAACTAGAGGCTGTGAATAAATAAAGGAACAGAGAAGCCATGAGGTGCTCAGGTGACGTGACCCTGAGCGCCTCAGGCTAATTTACATATTTTTATAACCTTCTTTTCTCCCTACTACAGGACCACAGGATGAAGCAGAAAGCAGTTGGATCATCCCCTAGAGGTAACAAGCATGCATTATAAGACAGTCTACCACCAATAAAATGGTGGTAGATGTCCTTTAACTGTTTTCTTTCTCCCCTACTATTTCCTCCATCTGTTCATAAAGTTTTTTAGCAGGGCACACAAGGCATAGTAAACACTCAATTTTGATTTCAAAGGTATACATTTGCTTTCATTTGGCAAGTATAGTCCCGAGTAGTCAATGAGATATAATAATTCAGCACTTGGATAGCTCCCTCACAACCTCAGTAGTTTTCCTGCTGATGTGTCCTGCTTATTGTGAGATATGATGCACAAAACGGCTCTGGTATTGTGGAATCTATGATGTGCATTCATTTTCAGAGTTATCTACAAAAACAGGCCACTTGTATAGTATAGCTGAAATAAGTGTCCTTTTATGGTTCTCAAAGTGTTTAATTTGCCGATTTACAGGAATACAATGTTAAGAGTGATGGAGCATTATTTTTTACTGTAGATGCATCACACCAAGATCTTAATTTATGGCAATCATAAGAATTACTGTTTAATTAGAGCTGACTCATAGACTGACTCAGATGTAAGAGCTCATTACTAATGTAACTGTTGTATTTCAACAGATCTTCCTACCTGATGAGGCTGCACAAGGGACTACTGTTATATTGAAGATGCAAAATAATTATGGAATAGAACAAACCTTCTGTAGGGTGATAGTTTATTGTAATTATGTCACTGTTAGTGGCAGTGAAAAAAATCCCAAAAACCAGAGCAAAAGAATAAGAAGTCTCTCCCTAATGTCATATAGGTGATCAAAAATCAACTGTTCCAGAAGATAAAATGCACAGCTCTTCTCCAAAATAAAAAAACTAAACTATTTCCTTCTAGTGCCTATAGGTAATTACCCTTATTTTCTTTAATGTATAAGAAAAGTCTCTAAAGTATCTTGACGAAGGAGCAAGCCCCCCCCCCAACACCACAACAACTCCATAGTAAAACACAAATTAGTTAAAATTAGTCAGTGACCTATGGAATAGATATACTGGTTTGGCTTAATCCCACACCATGGGGGTCATTTACTAAGGGCCCGATTCGCGTTTTCCCGACGTGTTACCCGAATATTTCCGATTTGCGCCGCTTGTACATGAATTGCCCCGGGTTTTTGGCGCACGCGATCGGATTGTGGCGCATCGGGGCCGGCATGCGCGCGACAGAAATCGGGGGGGCGTGGCCGAACGAAAACCCGACGTATTCGGAAAAACCGCCGCATTTAAAAACCGAAAATGTGTCGCTTGGGGAGCGCTCACCTTCACCTTCTATGGGATGGTGCATTCCGGGGCGTTAAGATTATTTTCGGCGCTGCAGCGCCACCTGGTGGACGGCGGAGGAACTACCTTCTTAAATCCCAGCCGGACCCGAATCCTGTGCAGAGAACGCGCCGCTGGATCGCGAATGGGCCGGGTAAGTAAATGTGCCCCCATGTTTTTAGACTTCTTGTAGGTCATACTTGGTGTTAAGAGGGCTGCCTAACAAGGTAGCAAAATGAGGTATTGTTTTCCATGTCACCTTGGAAAACTTATTTGCATTCTTCCTAGAATTCCCTAGTGGAGCATCTATGGCTTTAAGTCTCCACACGCCTTTAAGGTGGCCTTAATTTGCAATCTCTCCTTAAGGTCTGAGGTCAGCTTCAGACCAGTTTGTCCCTGCATCCACTCCATATCCGCATATTCTTCTGTGTAACTCTCTAAGATGCTAATATCTCTGCTCTGGCAACATGTGACACCTCCTTAGGATTTCTATCTCCAGACCAAGGACATGAGTCCTATGTCCTATTTAGTACCTCACTGCCTCTCTCCTGTATCTTTGAACTCTTTTAGGTTACTCAATGATACCCAGCTATCCTAAATCTCTTTGTGCCTATCAAGCTATAGTTTCTTATTATAGTAGCATTTTCCATTGATTGATTGTATTGCATTTATTTTGCTTAGCCATTCTAAGATGGCTGGGAGGTTTTCATCTTTCCAATATCTCGCTATTACCATTTTTGCTGTTTTTATCATTTATTATTACAAGTTTTGGGATTGTGACTTTGTTGTCTCATCTAGAGATAACAATAACAGTTCAGGGGTAAGCTGCATTCTTATCTGGAATAAATCCCCAAAAAGTAGATTTTTAGAAATTTCATGAGAACCAGAGGTGTCAAAGATCCAGTGTAATTAAAGCATCTCCAGCAGTTTGGAGGATTTTGAGGTTCTAGTTTTTTGCTAATTTAATGTTTTGCTCAAAAATCTTCTAAAGAAGGATTGTAAAAATACAGTAGGTAGTAATGAGAGTTATGTCTAGTATACACCATACAGTTAAAAATTTAAAGGCAATGACGCCAAGCTAAAATTGTTATGTGCATTTATTTATTGCTAAATTCCCTTTTAAGGAAAACAATCTATGTATGAATCTGCCTCTAGAGATTTGTATACTACTGAAGGCTTCTCCATTGACATAGAGGAAAGAATTGGCAGCATTCTCTGTTCTTTTGTCTAGCGTTATCCATTTCCTGTGGTCTAAGTGGAAATGTTTACTGTAAAATCAGTCAATAGTTCTTTCTGTACTACTAAGTTTAATATCATAATGCATCTAGGAAAACCATACCACTTGTCTGCAGTTTAAATGTATTATCAAAACTCTTACTGAACAAGGCCTTGAACCATTCATTGTCCTGATGATCTAAATAGGTAGATTAGGAAGTGTCATCATATAATCATAATCTTTATATAGCGCCATCAAGTAGCACTTTACAGATTCTGGGGAACATATACAAATAAAATAATACATTACAGAGTAACAACAGTCATATGAAACAATAGGAGTTAGGGCCCAGTTTGCAGGAGCTTAGAGTCTATGACAGTGATGGCTAACCTATGGCACTGGTGCCAGAGGTGGCACTCAGAGCCCTTTCTGTGGGCACTCAGGCCATCACCAGATATGACTCCAGGTATCTTCCTGCAGTCCCAGACAGCCCAAGACAGCCCAAGACTTGCTGTGCACAGAGCTATTTTAAAGTGACAGCTCTACCTGGGACTATTTTCTGCTTTATTGGTGTCCTCAGGGTGCTGGTATCAATGAAAACTGTGACAGAGAAGGGAGTATAAATCACAAATTACATTTCTGTGTTGGCACTTTGCGATAAATTAGCGGGTCTTTGTTGTAGTTTGAGCACTCGGTATCTAAAAGGTTTGCCATCACTGGTCTATGAGAATGAGGGGGTGACACAAAAGGTATAAGAGCTTGTATAATGGTCCAGCCATTCTTTATAAGGGAATGGAATAAAAATCATTTAATAAATAAAAATTCTGCTGCTTGAACCAGGGAGGTGCAGCATGATAAAATAGCTTTTTGGATGAGGGTTATTAATTTTAACTGTAATTGGAAGGAGACGGCAACCAGTGCAGTGACTGAAAAACAAGACTGGCTGCTGCATTGACAGTGTATCGTAGAGGAGAGAGTTTAGTCACTGGAAGACCAATTAATAGGTAGTTACAATAGTCTAGTTACAATTATCAGATCGACAATACAATTGAAACCCCTGAAATAGTTAAGAAATGGTTGGATTCTAGAAATGCTTTTAAGATGCATCCTGCAACAGGGAACACCAGAAAAGAGAGAGGTTGAAAATTTTAGTGAGGTGAGAAGTGACCACTGGAGAAATAGACTGTACGAGATGCCAGGGGATCTAGTTTCTAGTGCAGGTAGTGGCGGGCGGATCAGAGGAGAGGAGCCTGGACACTTTATCTTCTGTGATTGGCTCAAAAGAACAGATCGAGCAGGGTGAAGTAGTGGAGGGAAGGGGATTCATGGAGTTGGTGGATTGAGATATTTCCTGGTGAATGCAGTCAATTTTATCTTTAAAGTAGGTGGCCAGATCGTCTGACCCAAGGTTTGTAACAGATTACCTAACCTTTGGCACTAGTAAAGAATGAGGAGCCATTTAGGATTGTTAGAGATGGAGGGTATTAGATTAGTGAAATAGCCTGTTTGGCGAGATGGAGGGCAGTATTATAAGTTCTATGCAAGAATTTGAAGTGCAGAAGGTCTGCAGATGTGCACGATTTTCTCCACAGACGTTCACTGCTGGAGCAAATGGGTCCATTTTCAAGGACTGAGCAAGTTGGCGTGACCCACTAAAGCAAGATCTATTAATAAGATATATTATAAATATCAGGTAAGTATTCCTTTTAGGTAGTGACTAACGTGACATTTTTGAACCCCTGACTAGGCTCTCCCTGTTCTATGGTAAAATCATATACACCATAATAATTATAGAAATTGTGATTGGGTGAAGATCTCTACTAGTGGTACGGGGCGGCACGGTGGCTCAGTGGTTAGCACTACAGCCTTGCAGCGCTGGAGTCCAGGTCTACATCTGAGAAGAGTTGTTCTCTCCCTGTTTGTGTGGGTTTCCTCCATGTCCTCTGGTTTCCTCCCATAGTCCAAAAACAAACTAGTAGGTTGATTAGATTGCGCGCCCCATTGTGGACAGGGGCTGATTTGGCAAGCTCTGTGCAGCACTGCGGAATCTGTGTGTGCTATATAAATAAAGGAATTATTATTATCGTGTCACCATAATTTAATATTTTATGCCGTGTGTTCTCATTAATGGCCTAATGAACTCTACTGCTCCTTAAATTGAAGGGTGGGGTACTTCCAAGTTGTTAATGTACTAACACCAAACAACCTCCGTAATTATTGGTACATACTGTACACTATGCTTTTGTACTCTTGTTTTACATTATGCCCTACTTGACCTTGTCTTGTAGTGGTGCTTGTTACATGTTTTATATAAGGTATTAAAAGCTTTTTACCTGGAGATTTACAGTAGTTCCCGCACTGCCAGCTGTCCTTGTCATAAAGAATCCTTTGTTTAAGCCAAGTTCTGTGCTAGATCTTCACCTCTTGTGCTTAGTGTCAAGTAAGGGATTAGAGACTGTGAACATACTGTAAATTGCTGAAATTCAGAACTGAGGCTTCTAGACATTTTAGTGGAATTAGCTGTAGTAACTACAATTGGCACTAAAGGGATAATTATAAATGATAATTAGTATCTGCAAATAGGGAATAATCTGCCTATGGGACACAGGGGTGACTTCATCCAGTATAAGGTTTGGCAACACCCATTTTTGGCTATAGAGAATCTTCCTTGTCTCATCACTATGGTCTCATAGCTAGATTTAGGTTTTATGTCAGCTTCAAATAAGGGCCTATTGTACCTCCAGAGCCATATATTTGGATATGTGAATCATAAAACAGCTTCTCATCTGCTACTAGTATCTGTTACTCAAATATATTTGAGTAACAATTATTCAGTTGTATTCAGAGATATTGTCCAAAAAAAGGTAAAATAAGAGAATTGGCTTCCTCTCAATGTGTACATCTGATAGGCAGCACTACCATCATATGAACATAGCCTATTGTTGTGTTAGGGTCACACATTTTAAAAGGAAATCTACCATCAAAATCAAGCACGATAAACCAGGGGCACGTACCCATAGATCCAGGCAGAGTGACTGTGGGAATAGTTTTATATTTGTTATCCATTGCTGCCTTCCTTCTAAAATCAAGTTTTTAAAATTGTGCTTATGAGCCAGAAGGGCTGGCTGTTATACTGTGAAAAAGCACCTCCCCCCTCCCAATCCCCCAACACTCACTCCCTCTCTCTGCCTGATGTAATCTCACTACAGCACATTAGCACATACCGGAAGGGAGGTTGCACACTGTAACAGCATGTGAAGCTGCAGCATGGAGGGTCTCTGGTAAAATCCCCCATAACCATTCTGGCTTATTAACATAATTTTAACTATTAATTTTAGAAGGAAGAAAGTAAATTTAGAAGGAAAAAATATAAGAATATTGCCACAGTCACTGTGCCTGCATATACATGTCCCTAGTTTATCATTCTGGGTTTTGATGGTAAATTTCCTTTAAAAATATATTATATTCCTAAACTATGTGTGGTAGTATTAACTTGGCCCTCATCTAGCGGCCTATGGTGGGCTCTGACACTTGATCATGTGACTGCTGGGTTACAGTCAACTCAGGGCACGGGCTTTGTCAGGCAACTACTAAATTACGGAACTAGTGGGAATTCAATATTGATGGGCAGGGGCAGTGCGGAACCTCTATGCTAATTACCCAACAAACATTGCTATGTGAAATAAGGCATCCCTTTGGACTTAAGTAGGACCTGTTGGCAGGGAGCCAGGTAAACTTTATCTCCGCATAGTGCATGAACGGATGGCAACTAAGGTATAATTCTAACATGTATGGAATGTACTTATCAGTGCCTATTGGAATCTGTTACCACTGAAATTTAGCTTTGTGGTGACAGGTTCTCTTTAATGGTGATGTTCTGTTCTTAAGCTATAGAAATACAAGCCATGTAGCTCTGATAATCTCTTGTTCTTCCCAAGGTAGCCTGCCAGTCATAACCTCTATCAACAGAAAATTAAGAGCATCACAATGAAGCCCATTCTTGTGGGGTGGTTGCAAACCACAAGGTCTAAGGACTGTATGTCTGTCTATTCATCTGTCTCTGTCTAATTTTCTATTTTTAACATTAATCAATGGCACAACATATAGCAAGCTATCATATTTGCAGCACTTTCTTTTTTATTTATTTCACATTTAAGAATCCATTGATACGTTGAACACAAGCTATAAAACACAATGAAACAGCACAAAGGTAATGCGGTAGCAGACATCTCACAGGTGAATTAGTAACATTTTCTAAAATAAAATGAAAGCCGAAGAATCTTGCTACAATGCAAATGGTATTGTACATTGCTTTCATGTAATGTTTTGCTAGATTAAAAAATATAATGATTTCCAAAATGGGCCACACAGATCTATACTCCATATTCTGATTGTTGTCATGACAACCCTACATACTGACAAGCCACTGAATCTTTATTGCTTTTCTGCTGAAGTCGAAATTCGTTTAAAGCAGTCAGCACGCTTAAAGGGCACAAAGATCTGGATGTTTTAATGAGAAATGTCTACATGCAAGTCATTTATACAATTTCCTTTGTGTCTCCGTTTAGATTTTATATGGACATGCAAAGTATGTTTTATTCTATAGTTGTTTCAAGTAGGATATATCCAATATCTACTTGGCAGATACTCAGTATATGAACTTCTATTGTGTTACTGCAATTGAATCCATATGTTTATTGATAAGGGGCAGGAAGGCTCTTATTTTCATTGTGGAAAGAAAATCTACCATTTCCACATAGTATTTTTCATGAATGTATGGTATCAATTATCCAATGAGAAACATTTTCACTTCAAATCCTGAAACATAACATCAATCACATTTGCAAAAACTGTGTAAAGGAATTCTCTGTTTATGACATTCCCTACTAGCTAGAAAGGTCGCTTGACAAGAAGGTGATCAACAAGGAGCAGTAAGTGTTAAGTTTCTCTACAGCGTCTCCATAGAGTAAATACAGTATTACATAGTGTCTATACATCATTGGGTTGTTTAAATAATGCAGAACAGAACAGGTCCCCCTCTCTCTAGCCACTGCTATAGACAAGGCCAGCTGCTGTCGGGTTGTCCGATGTCCACGCCCTCCCGATTTGTGTCGCATGCAAGTCGGCGCCGATGCGCCACAATCCGATCCCGTGCGCCCAAAACCCAGGGTAATTCAAGGCAAAATGGTAAAAAGTCGAGAAAAATGCGAAAATGCAGTGTTCCGACGTAGTAAATGTGCCCCACAGTGTTTATATCTGTGACATGAATAGAGATTGTTGCCACATAAATTGTCATTGTAGTTCTCAATCACTTATGGAAAATAAAACCTTTCACAAATTGCTAGGTAGGGATTTTGTAAATACGTTTGTAAGGATATAAAAACTAAACCTATGCCTCCAATGCTACCTTAAATAAGGTAGCTCCCCATAAAGTTTGGCATACAGGAAACCTCATGACATGGCTTGGGAGTGGACCAGTTATTGTTTGTTTAATGGAAATGTATACAATTTTCTTGTATAGCTTCTGTATCAGTTTCTTATGGTTTTCTAGATTTCTGCTTGCTGTCCTTCTATAGAAACCATCTATGTTTAATTCCTGTGGATAAAATAGTCACATTTGATGTCACAGAGTTGCAGGGCTTGTTACAGTTAACAGAGCTGTGTTATATAACAATGAAGCTTCCTATAAAAGGATAGCAAGTAGAGATGTAGAAAACCACAAGGAATTGGTGTAAAAACTGATTGAAAAATAATAACATTGTATTACAAAAACAATAATTTTTGCTGAAACTGGCAAACTCTTAAATTCCCTTTCTGTCCTACAGGAAAGGAAGAACAGAAGTTCATGATCTGTGCTCAGCTAAGACCACAAAATGAATGTAAATGCAAGTGTTTCTGGAACCTTTGGATACAAATATTTTATCAGGGCCTGGCGACAAAATTGAGGAACAAAAACCTTTCTTCATCCATCCTTCATCTAGTATTTTGGATGTTCCGTTATTTGTCGCATGAATGACATGCAGTAGTGTTTTCTTAAAAATCGATTTGGGTCAATCATTTATGTTTTTGTTTAAGTTTTTTTTTGCACCTCTCTTTTCCCCTCCACACCCATAGTGGAGTGCGGGTCTCTGAAACCAGAGGTGAGAGGGAGATTCATATGCTTTTCTGGCGGAGAAGCCATAATGAATCTTCCCACAATAAGTTTTCCCAGTTTTTGTGGTAAAATTAGGTACTTTCGCTTATACTCGGGTCGGCATAAACTTAAGTATATATGGTACATTAATATAAATACAGAGAAAATTTATAAAGAAGCAGGTGTATTGTGTTCTGACATATAGAGGCAGATTTATCAAGTGTATATAGGGGCAGTGTATATCAAGTGTATATAGGGGCAGATTTATCAAATGGCAACCAATCACAGCTCCTCTTTAAAATATTCATGAGCACTGGTGAAATGAAAGCTGAGCTGTGATTGGTTGCCATGGGCAACTGGAAATATTCTGACTTTCAGACTGCTTGATAAATCTGCCCCATAGTGCATGCTTGTAAGTAACATAGCAACCAGTATATGCAATGTAAAGTACCCTTGTGAATAAAACAAATCATTTGGTGTAACAGCTATCCAACGTGAGTACAGGCGGTCCCCTACGTAAGAACACTCGACTTACATACGACCCCTAGTTACAAACGGACCTCTGGATATTGGTAATTTATTGTACTTCAGCCTAGGCTACAATGATCAGCTGTAACAGTTATCAAATGTGTCTGTAATGAAGCTTTAGTGTTAATATTAATTCTTATGACAACCCAACATATTTCAAATCCAATTGTCACAGAGACCAAAAAAGTTCTGGCTGGGATTACAATGATAAAATATACAGTTCCGACTTACATACAAATTCAACTTAAGAACAAACCTACAGACCCTATCTTGTATGTAACCCGGGGACTGCCTGTATTCATCACATCGCCATTAGAGATGAGCGAACACTAAAATGCTCGGGTACTCGTTATTCGAGACGAACTTTTCCCGATGCTCGAGTGCTCGTCTCGAATAACGAACCCCATTGAAGTCAATGGGAGACTCGAGCATTTTTCAAGGGGACCAAGGCTCTGCACAGGGAAGCTTGGCCAAACACCTGGGAACCTCAGAAAAGGATGGAAACACCACGGAAATGGACAGGAAACAGCAGGGGCAGCATGCATGGATGCCTCTGAGGCTGCCTAATCGCACCATTATGCCAAAATTATGGGCAACAGCATGGCCATGACAGAGTGACAGAATGAAGCTAGATAGCATCTAAAACATCCAATAATTGACCCTGACACTATAGGGGACGGCATGCAGAGGCAGCGGCAGCAGGCTAGAGAGTGTCATGGCGACATACCCTAAATGGACTCAGGCTTCAAACCAATGGGTGGCAGAGAGGAACCAAAGGAGGTGAGCAAGAAGCGCTCAAATAATATCGGTACATGATAAAAGTTTGCCAGTATATTTTGTGGATTACACAGCAGGGTGGCGACAAAGTTAACATGGAAGCCATGAAAACAACCCAAAATTCTGCCTGACACAGCTCGTTTGATAAGGGGACCATGTATGGAGGCAGTGAACTAGTAGTAGATTAAAGGTGCTGCAGTTAAAACTATGTTAGTTGGATCTTGGCATGGAGCTGGCGCTCCGCTGCCAGGCGAGCTTTCGCCAATCCAAGCCCCTGTCTATAGGCTACTCCCCAAACAGCACTTCTAAGAACCTTTTGTATAAGATCAAGTGTAGTAGCGTTCTTATAAGTTTAGGATATGGCGGGTGAGGGGAATGTAAACAGATGCGCAAGAAGCGCTGAAATAATATCCCTAAATGGTAAAAGTTTGCAAGTATATTTTGTGGATTACACAGCAGGGTGGCGACAAAGTTAACAACTTTGATGTGGAATGCCCTGTAATAGCTCTTGGGCGGTGTGCCTTTTATCGCCTAGGCTCAGCAGTTTCAGCACCGCCTGCTGTCGCTTAGCGACGGCACTGCTGCTGTGCCTAGAGCTACCGACTGATGGCGCCATGCCCACGGATGGTAATTCGGAGGAGGAGGAGGTGGAGGAGGGGTGGGAGGAGGTATAGTAGGCCTTTGAGACCTGGACCGAGGTAGGCCCCGCAATTCTCTGCGTCGGCAGTATATGACCAGCCCCAGGGTCAGACTCGGTCCCAGCCTGCACCAAGTTAAGTGTAGTAGCGTTCTTATAAGTTTGGGATATGGCGGGTGAGGGGAATGTAAACAGATGCGCAAGAAGCGCATGATGCGCATGGAGCTGGCGTTCCGCTGCCAGGCGAGCTTTCGCCAATCCAAGCCCCTGTCTCTAGGCTACTCCCCAAACAGCACTTCTAAGAACCTTTTGTATAAGATCAAGTGTAGTAGCGTTCTTATAAGTTTAGGATATGCCGGGTGAGGGGAATGTAAACAGATGCGCAAGAAGCGCTGAAATAATATCCCTAAATGGTAAAAGTTTGCCAGTATATTTTGTGGATAACACAGCAGGGTGGCGACAAAGTTAACAACTTTGATGTGGAATCCATGAAAACAACCCAAATTTCTGCCTGACACACCTCGTTTGATAAAGGGACGATGTATGGAGGCAGCTATATGGACGACTTTTGGAGGTAGCAATGGAGACAACGTGTGGAGGCTGCTATGGAGACAATTTAATTTGGATAGTGCCTGTATGTGGCAGTCCCAAACATTTTTCAAACCAGAGGAGCAGGTAGGTGGCCCTCCAGTAAAATGGGATAGATTGAGTGCCTGTATGTGGCAGTCCCAAAAATGTTTCAAACCAGAGGAGCAGGTAGGTGGCCCTCCAGTAAAATGGAATAGATTGAGTGCCTGTATGTGGCAGTCCCAAAAATTCTTCAAACCAGAGGAGCAGGTAGGTGGCCCTCCAGTAAAATGGAATAGATTGAGTGCCTGTATGTGGCAGTCCCAAAAATTGTTCAAACCAGAGGAGCAGGTAGGTGGCCCTGCAGTAAAATGGAATAGATTGAGTGCCTGTATGTGGCAGTCCCAAAAATTGTTCAAACCAGAGGAGCAGGTAGGTGGCCCTGCAGTAAAATGGAATAGATTGAGTGCCTGTATGTGGCAGTCCCAAAAATGTTTCAAACCAGAGGAGCAGGTAGGTGGCCCTCCAGTAAAATGGAATAGATTGAGTGCCTGTATGTGGCAGTCCCAAAAATTGTTCAAACCAGAGGAGCAGGTAGGTGGCCCTCCAGAAAAATTGAATAGATTGAGTGCCTGTATGTGGCAGTCCCAAAAATGTTTCAAACCAGAGGAGCAGGTAGGTGGCCCTCCAGTAAAATGGAATAGATTGAGTGCCTGTATGTGGCAGTCCCAAAAATTGTTCAAACCAGAGGAGCAGGTAGGTGGCCCTGCAGTAAAATGGAATAGATTGAGTGCCTGTATGTGGCAGTCCCAAAAATGTTTCAAACCAGAGGAGCAGGTAGGTGGCCCTCCAGTAAAATGGAATAGATTGAGTGCCTGTATGTGGCAGTCCCAAAAATTGTTCAAACCAGAGGAGCAGGTAGGTGGCCCTGCAGTAAAATGTAATAGATTGAGTGCCTGTATGTGGCAGTCCCAAAAATGTTTCAAACCAGAGGAGCAGGTAGGTGGCCCTCCAGTAAAATGGAATAGATTGAGTGCCTGTATGTGGCAGTCCCAAAAATTGTTCAAACCAGAGGAGCAGGTAGGTGGCCCTGCAGTAAAATGGAATAGATTGAGTGCCTGTATGTGGCAGTCCCAAAAATGTTTCAAACCAGAGGAGCAGGTAGGTGGCCCTCCAGTAAAATGGAATAGATTGAGTGCCTGTATGTGGCAGTCCCAAAAATTTTTTAAAACAGAGGACCGGGTAGGTGGCCCTCCAGAAAAATGGAATAGATTGAGTGCCTGTATGTGGCACTCACAAAAATTGTTTCAAACAGAGGACCGGGTAGGTGGCCCTCCAGAAAAATTAAATGCATGAAGTACTATAGCAAGAGCCAGTGGGCCCTGTCAAAAAATAGCCATTTTCCTCTGCTTTACTGTACAAAGAGGAGGAGAAGGAGGAAAATGAGGAGGAGGAGGAGGAGTGGATCAATTATTCAGGTTGAGCTTCCTTCACCTGGTGGAGATTGGAAATTCTGAGAAATCCAGCCTTTATTCATTTTAATAAGCGTCAGCCTGTCAGCGCTGTCAGTCGACAGGCGTGTACGCTTATCGGTGATGATGCCACCAGCTGCACTGAAAACCCGCTCGGACAAGACGCTAGCGGCAGGGCAGGCAAGAACCTCCAAGGCGTACAGCGCCAGTTCGTGCCACATGTCCAGCTTTGAAACCCAGTAGTTGTAGGGAGCTGTGTGATCATTTAGGACGATGGTATGGTCAGCTACGTACTCCCTCACCATCTTTCTGTAAAGATCAGCCCTACTCTGCCGAGACTGGGGACAGGTGACAGTGTCTTGCTGGGGTGACATAAAGCTGGCAAAAGCCTTGTAAAGCGTACCCTTGCCAGTGCTGGACAAGCTGCCTGCTCGCCTACTCTCCCTCGCTACTTGTCCCGCAGAACTACGCACTCTGCCGCTAGCGCTGTCAGAAGGGAAATACTGTTTCAGCTTGTGCACCAGGGCCTGCTGGTATTCATGCATTCTCACACTCCTTTCCTCTCCAGGGATGAGAGTGGGAAGATTTTGCTTGTACCGTGGGTCCAGGAGAGTGAACACCCAGTAATCGGTGCTGGAATAAATTCTTTGAACGCGAGGGTCACGGGATAGGCAGCCTAGCATGAAATCTGCCATATGCGCCAGAGTACCAACGCGTAAGAATTCACTCCCCTCACTGGCCTGACTGTCCATTTCCTCCTCCTCCAACTCCTCCAACTCCTCTTCTTCTGCCCATACACGCTGAACAGTGAAGGACTCAACAATGGTCCCCTCTTGTGTCTCGCCAACATTCTCCTCCTCTTCCTCCTCATCCTCCTCCACCTCCACCTCCTCCGATATGCGCTGAGAAACAGACCTCAGGGTGCTTTGGCTATCAACAAGGGAATATTCTTCCCCCGTCTCTTGTGACGAGCGCAAAGCTTCCGACTTCATGCTGACCAGAGAGTTTTTCAACAGGCCAAGCAGCGGGATGGTGAGGCTGATGATGGCGGCATCGCCACTGACCATCTGTGTTGACTCCTCAAAGTTACTCAGCACCTGACAGATATCAGACATCCACGTCCACTCCTCATTGTAGACTTGAGGAAGCTGACTGACCTGACTACCAGTTCTGGTGGAAGTTGACATCTGGCAGTCTACAATCGCTCTGCGCTGCTGGTAAACTCTGGATAACATGGTCAGTGTTGAATTCCACCTCGTGGGCACGTCGCACAACAGTCGGTGAGCGGGCAGTTGGAGGCGGCGCTGCGCTGCCCTGAGAGTGGCAGCATCTGGGCTGGACTTCCTGAAATGCGCACAGATGCGGCGCACCTTCGTGAGCAAATCAGACAGATTGGGGTATGTCTTGAGGAAACGCTGCACTATCAGATTTAACACATGGGCCAGGCATGGCACATGTGTCAGTCTGCCGAGTTGCAGAGCCGCCACCAGGTTACGGCCGTTGTCACACACAACCATTCCCGGCTTGAGGTTCAGCGGTGCCAGCCACAGATCAGTCTGCGCCGTGATGCCCTGTAATAGCTCTTGGGCGGTGTGCCTTTTGTCGCCTAGGCTCAGCAGTTTGAGCACCGCCTGCTGTCGCTTAGCGACGGCACTGCTGCTGTGCCTAGAGCTACCGACTGATGGCGCCGTGCCCACGGATGGTAGTTCGGAGGAGGAGGTGGAGGAGGGGTGGGAGGAGGAGGAGGCATAGTAGGCCTGAAACACCTGGACCGAGGTAGGCCCCGCAATCCTCGGCGTCGGCAGTATATGAGCAGCCCCAGGGTCAGACTCGGTCCCAGCCTCCACCAAGTTAACCCAATGTGCCGTCAGCGATATATAGTGGCCCTGCCCGGCAGCACTCGTCCACGTGTCCGTGGTCAGGTGGACCTTGTCAGAAACGGCGTTGGTCAGGGCACGGATGATGTTGTCTGACACGTGCTGGTGCAGGGCTGGGACGGCACATCGGGAAAAGTAGTGGCGGCTGGGGACCGAATACCGAGGGGCGGCCGCCGCCATGAGGTTGCGAAAGGCCTCGGTCTCTACTAGCCTATAGGGCAGCATCTCCAGGCTAAGCAATCTGGAGATGTGCACATTAAGGGCTTGGGCGTGCGGATGGGTTGCACTATATTTGCGTTTCCGCTCCAGCGTCTGGGGTATGGAGAGCTGAACGCTGGTGGATGCTGTGGAGGATCGTGGAGGCGACGATGGGGTTTTTGTGCCAGGGTCCTGGGCAGGGGGCTGACTAGCAGCTGACACAGGGGAAGGAGCAGTGGTGTGCACGGCCGGAGGTGAACGGGCTTGTTGCCACTGAGTGGGGTGCTTAGCATTCATATGCCTGCGCATACTGGTGGTAGTTAAGCTAGTAGTGGTGGAACCCCTGCTGAGCCTGGTTTGGCAAATGTTGCACACCACAGTCCGTCGGTCATCCGGTGTTTCCTTAAAGAACCTCCACACTTCTGAAGATCTAGCCCTCGCCGCAAGAGCCCTCACCACGGGAGCTTCACTAGTTGACAGTGGCGCTGATGCACCAGCTCTGGCCCTGCCTCTCCGTCTGGCCCCACCACTGCCTCTTCCAACCTGTTCAGGTCGAGGACTCTCCTCCGTCTCAGAAGCACTGTGTTCACCCGGCCTCTCAACCCAGCTTGGGTCTGTCACCTCATCATCCTCCGATCCCTCAGTCTGCTCCCCCCTCGGACTTCCTGCCCTGACAACAACTTCCCCACTGTCTGACAACCGTGTCTCCTCATCGTCGGACACCTCTTTACACACTTCCACTACGTCAAGAAGGTCATCATCACCCACAGACTGTGACTGGTGGAAAACCTGGGCATCGGAAAATTGCTCAGCAGCAACCGGACAAGTGGTTTGTGACTGTGGGAAGGGTCCAGAAAACAGTTCCTCAGAGTATGCCGGTTCAAATGCCAAATTTTCCTGGGAGGGGGCAGACTGGGGGGGAGGAGGCTGAGGTGCAGGAGCTGGAGGAGTGGGGAATTCGGTGACATGGGTGGACTGCGTGGAAGACTGACTGGTGGTGGACAAATTGCTCGAAGCATTGTCAGCAATCCACGACATCACCTGTTCGCACTGTTCTGGCCTCAACAGTGCTCTACCACGAGTCCCAGTAACTTCAGACATGAACCTAGGGAGTGTAGCTCTGCGGCGTTCCCCTGCTCCCTCATCAGCAGGTGGTGTCTCACCCCGCCCAGGACCACGGCCTCTGACCCCTGCAGTAGTTGGACGCCCACGTCCCCGCCCTCGTCCTCTACCCCTAGCCCTCGGGTTAAACATTTTTAAAATGAGAGTTATAACTTTTTTTTTTTTTTTACTTCTTTTTTTTTTTTTTTGTGTTTTTTTTTTTTTTTTGTGTTTTTTGTGTTTTTTGTTTTTTTTTGAGTTTTTAAAACCAAACAATCCTATCCTATTGCTATGGCTATTTTCTAGCCAAGTATCAAAGGAAGCACACTACTATGCCAGATGAGATGACACTGAGTTAGTGCCTAATAGAAATCCAACCCCTACTGAATTTTGCCACTTCGGCCTTTGCTATGGATATGTGCGCCACTAAGCGCAGAACACAGCGGTCGCAAGTCTCACTACAAATTGCTCAGAATTGGCAAGTACATGCACTGCAGAAACTACAGCCACCAGCAGATCAACCAGAAATCAAATATATAGAACGCTACTGTAGGCTTCAAGAAGCTGTTTGTATTCTCCTATGGCTATTTTCTAGCCAAGTATCAAAGGAAGCACACTACTATGCCAGATGAGATGACACTGAGTTATTGCCTAATAGAAATCCAACCCCTACTGAATTTTGCCACTTCGGCCTTTGCTATGGATATGTGCGCCACTAAGCGCAGAACACAGCGGTCGCAAGTCTCACTACAAATTGCTCAGAATTGGCAAGTACATGCACTGCAGAAACTACAGCCACCAGCAGATCAACCAGAAATCAAATATATAGAACGCTACTGTAGGCTTCAAGAAGCTGTTTGTATTCTCCTATGGCTATTTTCTAGCCAAGTATCAAAGGAAGCACACTACTATGCCAGATGAGATGACACTGAGTTATTGCCTAATAGAAATCCAACCCCTACTGAATTTTGCCACTTCGGCCTTTGCTATGGATATGTGCGCCACTAAGCGCAGAACACAGCGGTCGCAAGTCTCACTACAAATTGCTCAGAATTGGCAAGTACATGCACTGCAGAAACTACAGCCACCAGCAGATCAACCAGAAATCAAATATATAGAACGCTACTGTAGGCTTCAAGAAGCTGTTTGTATTCTCCTATGGCTATTTTCTAGCCAAGTATCAAAGGAAGCACACTACTATGCCAGATGAGATGACACTGAGTTATTGCCTAATAGAAATCCAACCCCTACTGAATTTTGCCACTTCGGCCTTTGCTATGGATATGTGCGCCACTAAGCGCAGAACACAGCGGTCGCAAGTCTCACTACAAATTGCTCAGAATTGGCAAGTACATGCACTGCAGAAACTACAGCCACCAGCAGATCAACCAGAAATCAAATATATAGAACGCTACTGTAGGCTTCAAGAAGCTGTTTGTATTCTCCTATGGCTATTTTCTAGCCAAGTATCAAAGGAAGCACACTACTATGCCAGATGAGATGACACTGAGTTATTGCCTAATAGAAATCCAACCCCTACTGAATTTTGCCACTTCGGCCTTTGCTATGGATATGTGCGCCACTAAGCGCAGAACACAGCGGTCGCAAGTCTCACTACAAATTGCTCAGAATTGGCAAGTACATGCACTGCAGAAACTACAGCCACCAGCAGATCAACCAGAAATCAAATATATAGAACGCTACTGTAGGCTTCAAGAAGCTGTTTGTATTCTCCTATGGCTATTTTCTAGCCAAGTATCAAAGGAAGCACACTACTATGCCAGATGAGATGACACTGAGTTATTGCCTAATAAAAAACCAACCCCTACTGAATTTTCCCACTTCGGTCTTTGCTATGGATATGTGTGCCACTAAGAGCTAAACACAACGGTAGCAAGTCCCCCTGCTAATTCCTCACAAAATGGTAAAAGATGCAAATTAAAATAAAAAAAGTAGAACGTTATTGTAGCCCTAAGAAGGGCTGTTGGGTTCTTTGAGAATCACTCCTGCCTAACAGTAAGCTAATAGAACACCCTAACGCTTTCCCTGACCAGCAGCAGCTCTCTCCCTAGCGGCATCCAGAGACAGAATGATCCGAGCAGCGCGGCCAGCGGCTAGTCTATCCCAGGGTCACCTGATCTGGCCAGCCAACCACTGCTATCGACGTGTAAGGGTACCACGTCATGCTGGGTGGAGTGCAGAGTCTCCTGGCTTGTGATTGGCTCTGTTTCTGGCCGCCAAAAAGCAAAACGGCGGGAGCTGCCATTTTCTCGAGCGGGCGAAGTATTCGTCCGAGTAACGAGCAGTTTCGAGTACCCTAATGCTCGACCGAGCATCAAGCTCGGACGAGCATGTTCGCTCATCTCTAATCGCCATCTTTAGGTATTCAACAACTGCTCATAAGACAAAAATGTTAAACAGTGATCAGCTATAATCTTAGGTGCTGCTTCACCCAGGCCATTCTGTGCATGTGCGGTTACTATAGAGACGTCCGGCAGCTGACATGAAACATCTCACTCGCAGGAAAAAGATAGTAGAGAAGTTTAGCAGTCTCTGAACAGATCCAAACATGCATCCAATGGTAAACAGCCCATAGGGATAACAAAAATTAGAGGAACATTTTGTCTCACTGTTACTAACATGTGTTTATGTCAACGACAACAAGGTAGCCGAAATGTTGGCCTGTGGTAAATAAAACAATCCGAAGACATTCACTTTATCTGTGCAGTGCTGTGTTTTTACTTCCATCCAGTGAACTACACATACCCCTCCCCAAATACTTATATTTTTGTTCATGTGGTCATACCTTTTTGCAGGGGTTTTTGTAAAGAGTGAATCTCCTACAATATATGTAAACTAAAATAACACATATTGTTACAATACTTAGTGGGGCACATTTACTTAACCGTCCCATTGCGATCCGCGAGGGGTGTTGTCCGACGAGGAGCTGCCGCGGTTCACTAAGATTGTGCGTCCAAATTTCCTACATGTGTTGCTTCCCCGCTCAGGTACGCCGGAGTTCACCTTCTTCTTCCCGATGCATGTAAGTGCATGTCTTCCGACGCAATTTTGAATATTAAATCCCGCGCGTTGTCCGAATCCATCAGTGAATTTGTGTCACATGAAAGCCGGCGCCGATGTGCCAAAATCCGATTGCGTGCGACAAAAAGCCCTTCTAAATGCGGTCCACATCAGAAATCGTCAGATATTCCGACAATAGTGCGGTCCGCAGACCCTTAGTAAATGAGCCTCAATGTGTTTTGTGAATAGTGTAAAAAGAAATGGTGAAATTCATTTGTTGTTGTTTTCCCTTTGTTTCCGTTGCAACTTGCTAATTCTTTCCAAACTAAGAAACATTCCAGTTAACACCTTAGTTGAACACTTGACTCTTTTGCCTCTTAAAAGCGGAAAATAATACAGTATTACCTTGTGGTATTGTAAAATGTGCTAGAAGCCAGCGTATAGCAGCACAAGTCACATAGCATTGATTATCCGTCTGCGAGTAATTCATTTGCTATTGTGCAGCATGTCAAAGTCTTCAAAGCTGTCCTAGGTAACATGTAAACCTTTCATAATATAAGGAATGATTTGTGTCTGCTTATGCAACAACCAGGACAAATAATTTCTCCATTTTAAACACATTCAAATTAAAGTGAAACATTTTTTTATATTGTCGTATTGTACTTTGTCTAGCAGTTTACAGTACAAAGTGTTTCAAAGCCTCCATACATGTATGATCATGCTGTTCTTTTATTAATGTCATGAGAAAGTACAGAACATAAAGGACTCTGAAACTTTCCATTAACTTAGTATAAATGGAATTATCAGGCGAATATGAAACATTCCAATATAATATCAGAGAAAAGTGCCTCTTTCTTCACATAAATGGATCTCTTCCTCTGCCCCTCCCCCACTTTACTAAATGCCCACTAAACCTCTCCCTGGTCTATCTTCCTAGAACAAGACTGACTAGACTCACAGAACTATCACATTACATAGAAGTCTACAGAAAGGGAGTAATGAGAAACGATACATTAATACAAGCAAAATCTGTTAAAATGTTAGTGATCCTTTACCAGTTACAAGTCACATGATTTTCTTATATCCACAAAAATATTATTAAAAAAAATATGAATAAGATAAATAAGTGCAGATACAGGTAAAATGAAGACGTAAAATTCTTTTCAGCACATGTAATAAAATGTATATGTACTGCAGTATGTTTCTTATGCGCTAAATAAAATTAACATTACAGGCAGTCCCTGGGTTACATACAAGATAGGTTCTGTAGGTTTGTTCTTAAGTTGAATTTGTATGTTATGTTGAATCTCTTTATTGTCGAAAGACAAAGTTGTACAATAAACAATATAAAACAGTACAAAACAAGAACAAAGAAAAACACAAAGTATGATATAATATGATATAGTGCAGCGTACCGGGAATTTAACATAATTCCTAGATAAGTTGTACAATGAGCATTATGTTAAGACAAGTGGTCAGGTATCGGTATACAAGGCAAAACATAGATATGCAGGGCCGTCCACAAATTAAGGCACGTTTAGTGTGCGCAAAATGGAGAATGGACGATAAAGGGGAGAACAAAAAGAACTAGACATGCATTGCCCATAGCATAGTTGTTACTATCATACACTGCTTCCGCCCCAGTTGTAAAGGAAACCATGAAGAGGGTGTGGAGCTCCATGGGTTGTATTCTGATGCCCGTTCCTTAAGCCTTATGTTAACTAGCAAAAACACGAACCGAACCAATATAATGAATATTCCACAAACATACCGCACATCACATGGGGTCACACAACAGGGGGGAAGGGGGGGAGGGAAGTAGGGGAAGGGAGAGCAGGAGGGGCAAAAGAGGCCACAATGGAAAACAATGGAGAACGGGGGGGCTGGTCGATGGATCTAGTCCCCAAAGAGGGTCTTAAATTCCCTAGATTCCCTAAAGCGTATCCAGGGCTCCCACACCATTAAAAATCGCTCATGGGTATCTGAAGACACCGCCGCTAGCTCTTTCATGTGAAAAAGGTGAGACATTTCTCGGGCCCATTCTGAAGAGGATGGGCAGACGGAGGAGCGCCAATGGCGTGTTATCACCGCTCTAGCAGCCACCAAGCAGAATCTCAGAATATCCTTTTTTTGAGAACCTATCGGCCCAGGAACGACTGAAAGAAGCGCAATTTCAGGAGAGGGGTTAACTTGCTTTCCAGACATTTGTTTGTATGCCTCGAATACCTGATTCCAGAATGGTTTAAGTTTTGCGCAGGTCCACCATATATGTAGCATGTTGCCCACACCCATTCCACAGCGCCAACAAGAGTCTGGTATGGAAGGAAAGGCCCTATGCATCACCGTCGGCACCCGGTACCACCTGGAAACTACTTTATATCCCTTCTCCTGCGCTGCGCATGCCGAGGACATCTTATGTGTATAGAGAAAGGAGCGTTCCCATTCATCTTGGTCTGATGGGGTCTCTAGTTCTCTATTCCAACTCCTGAAAAATGGGAGTCCTGAAACATCTGGTCCCTGCGAAAGGAGAGAGTATATTTGCGAGATAGTATGTGTTGGTGCTGTCTTAGAATAGAGAATTCCCTCAAATGATGTCAAAGAGTCTGCATATGTCGCATTAGTATGAAAGACCGTAGCTGAGAGTATTCAAACCAAGAGACAACAACATTGTCCTGCCCCGGATGGAAGTCCCCCAGTGGAGGTAGAGGGTGACCCTTAAGAATGTGGTACATACACGGGTCATCTTGGAGTTTCCAGGCCAGGAAAGACAGTCTCGCCATACCTGGGGGGAAGGCTGGGTTCCGAAATATCGATGTAAGCGGGCTAAACTGGCGGGACAGAATGCCTCTAGAGATCAAACTCCTCCACAGCCGTAGTGCCTCTTTTAACAGAGTTGCCTGAGGGGGGATATGAATGTCTAATCCTGCAGGAATCCATGGCAATAGCTTGTGGAGGACCGGAGATAGAGCCTGTTCCAGCGCTACCCACTGCTTATCTACAATATGATGTTTCCAATCTATAAGACGCAGAAGGATTGTTGCCTGATGATACAGTTTAAGATCCGGAAGACCCGCTCCCCCCATAACTTTTGATCTAATCAGCACTTTCCACGCTATTCTAGGGCGAGACGTCCCCCAAATGAAACGCATCATAGTGCCACGTAGGGTGCGGAAAAAACTCGCCGGTGGAGTTATTGGCACACCCTGGAATATATACAGAAACCTAGGGAGGACATCCATTTTTAAGACATTGATTCCACCGAACCAGGATAATTTCCGCTTGTCATATGATTGCAGGTCTCTCACAGTGCGTTCCAGGAGAGGTGTATAATTCAACGCATACAGTTTAGACAAGTCATGTGAGATTGAGACCCCCAAGTACCGTATAGAGGTTGGTTGCCATTGGAACGGGAAGCTATCTCTGATACCTTGCACCTCGTCCTGAGGAAGTGAGATATTGAGGGCCTCAGATTTTGAATAATTAATTTTGAAGTTACTAACTACACTGCACCTTTTAAATTCCTGGATAATGGAAGGGAAAGTGATCCTGGGCTGAGACACGTATAACAATAGGTCATCTGCATATATGGCTGTTTTACAGTGTCGAGAACCTATCTGGATGCCGTGAATGCTGGAATTTTTCCGAATAGCAACGGCCAGGTGCTCCATTACGAGTACATACAATAATGGAGACAATGGGCACCCCTGTCTCGTGCCGTTTTTTATAGGGAAAGCTACCTCCTCATCCAAAGTCGGCAGGCGAGTGTCTGCTATGTAGGATTCTATTTGGGCCGCAAGGGGGGAAACGTCTCGGGGCTGAGTGGGCCTATCTATTGCATATAGTGTAGAATAGAAGGAAGTAAAGCTCTTACACATCTCATCAGGATGATATACTTCTGCCCCCCCTGGTCCCCTAATTTTGGTTATGTAGGATGCCTGACTCCGTGGGTGAAGGAGGTGAGACAGGGGACGATCGCATTTATCGGCATGATCGTATAAGTAGCTCTGAAAGCGTGCCGTATGCTGAAGGTATTTCTGGTCAAGTAGTGATCTCAGGGACTCCCTAGCCACCGACAAGTCAGCCAGGTCTGTCGGGGCTAAAGAGGACTTATGTTGCGTCTCCAGCATTTGAATACGTGTAGTCAAATCATTTATCCGAGCTATCTCTCTTGAGTCGAGTGCCATGTCTGATAAAGATGCCCCGCAAGTCGCCCTTAAGCGATTCCCACTGTTCTGGTAAACCTGATGGATCCTCAGTCCCTAATGACTGTATGTAAGAAGTTATGTGTTCCGTAATGTCTGGGGTGCATAAGGAGTCCCTAAGAAGATTGTCATTCAATCGCCATGACCACGGACTACGAGATCCCCGAGAAAGAGTGAGAGTCAGGTAAATGGGGGCATGGTCAGAGTGAATTATATTTCCGATTGAAGCCATGGGTTCCCACAACAGCGCATTGTGGCTTAACAGGAAAAAGTAGAGTAGTCGCGGTCCTGGGGGTGAAGGACTCTCCATACATCTAACAATTGCAGGGCCTGCAGGTCCTTTCTCAGCGCGTGAATATGGTGAAGAGGTGTGCGCCCCACTGAGGTGTCTACAGAGGGGTCTAGGGTAAAGTTACAATCCCCCCCCCTACTATTAAATGACCTTCAGCATAATCTGACAACAGCTCTAGTATCGCTCTACAGCAAGGGACCGGGTTGCTATTAGGTAGGTACCAGGTGGCCAAGGTAAGCATCTGTCCCCATATTTTAACCTTCACAAAAACATACCGACCTTCGTTGTCTTCGCATGAATCTAACACTTCTACCCCTTTTGACTTTGCTTCTGGATTAGCGCTGTGGAACCAGTGCGTGTAGTAGCGGTCACGTATGCTTGGCACGCTGGTAGACCTAAAGTGCATCTCCTGCAAGAAGAGAATATTAACCCTCTTATTGTGCATATCATACAAAATCTGGGATCGTTTCTGTGGGACATTCATTCCCCTCGCGTTGAGGGACCCCATCTTGAGGGCATCCATATTGAGGTTCAAAGTCCACCGGCCAGGGGGAAACACAGAAGGTAAGGCAACAAGGGGGTAAACAACGGACTATGAACAACCCAGGAAGGTTTTATGCACTCTAAAATCCTTCTTTCTGACAAACAGAAGTTACTGAGGATAAGGGGGGTAACAAACAGCAGACCACAGTAAGGAAGGACGACAAATAACCTACACACAAATCACAAACAAATGTATATTGGGGAAACAACAGTAACAATACCGTGAGCAGCCTGCTGACCACGGACTCCCCGGTGGGTAGTAGACTAGCTGTGGACCGGACCCCCACCCCACCACAGAACTCTCAAAGTATCCAGCGAAAAGAAAGAATCAGGGGGAGGAGAAGGAGGGAGAGAAGAAGGGAAAAGAAAAAGAGGGGGGAGAGTAAAAGAGCGAGGAAGAGGGTGAGAGAAGAGAGAGAACATGCCCCAGAATATGAAAAGGACGTTGCGTTTACCAGTGCATGATCAGTGCAATAGCAATGTAAGCCTCCGTAGTTAAACAGCATTTGAATCACAGGCCCCTAAGGGCATAATATAGTAGGCTCGTAAAACTCAGGTAAGGGCGTTATTCTCAACGCATAGCACATATTATAGAGCTTAGCCTATCCCAGGGGGGGGGCCGAGGATCTAGGCCCCGACCGGCAGGAGCTCTCCCACGCCCAGCACCCCCTCGGGCGCGACGTCTGGGTGCCCTCTCAGGGAGGGGAAGAGGAGCTCCCCTCTGCACTGCTGTAGGAAGGCCTGGCCAGACCGTTATGACTGGGACAGGGATTTCCAATGCTTCGGCCAAGGCTGGAATTTCACTAGGGTGGCGAATAACAAATGTCCGATCTGCTCTCCTTATCTGCAGGCGAAATGGGAATCCCCACAAATAGGCAATATTCCTTTGTTGTAACTCGTTCAGCAAAGGTTTAAGAGCTTTTCTCTTAAGTAGGGTCAAGCGTGATAGGTCAGGAAGAAGATGCAGTTGAGTCCCTCCATGTACGATGTTACCTGCCAATTGAGCTTTAGACATAATGGTGTCCTTTAGTTGATAACGATGGACCCTATAGATCAAATCCCTGGGTTGTTCCTGAGGTGAGGGCCAAGCCTGTAGCGAACGGTGAGCCCTGTCCAGTTCCAGGGGCGAATCAGCCAGGACTTTTAGTGTGGAGTTAAAGATTTGGCGTAAAGTCTCGTGAAGCTGAGAGTTTTCCACTGTCTCTGGGAGGCCGCAGACCCTGATGTTGTTACGGCGCCCCCTGTTCTCTGCTTCGTCCATCTGATCCGCCAGATATTGCAATTGGTAAGTATGAGCAGATAAGGTGGCATCATGGGAGTCCAAGCGTTGATTAACAACCTGATGGGCCATTTCTGCCCCCGACATTTGACCATCTAGCTGCCGAACCTCTTCCCGCACGCCATTGAGTTCAATAGCGTATGATTGCTCCAATCTGGCCATATAGCTCTCCATATCATCTCTAGTAGGTATAGTGCGGAGATAAGAGCTCAGAGCACGCAGCTCAGCAAGAGCGCCCAATTCTTGTGAAAGCAACATATGCTGAGAACACAGGAGTGCCCCCCGGGGAGAAAGCTGCATGGGGTAGCTGTCGACCGTTGTGAACATTAAGGCTAGAGTCCATTTCTGGAGGCTGGGAGGGACTCGGAGTCATAGGATACGGAGCTGGAGAATTATGCAATGGTGTATCTGGCCAGTTATTGGGGAGCTGACGTTAGCTTCTGCCCCTGCTCACCGCTCAGAGATCCCGGTATATACTCCCCAGACCAGATTCCCGGATCCTCGTGCCCCCGCTGTTGGGCTTCCACTTCATCAGCCCAGGATGGGCCCGGTTTTGGGGAGCTAAAAGAGGGCTCTCTGTACTGCGGGCCTAAGGAGGCAGGAGACTTCTGATCCCCTCTGTGCCCAGCTGCAAGGTCTGCTAAGGCAGAGGGGAGAGATGACAGTACCTGTTGGGAGGCCGGCACAACCTCCTCATCATAGCCGGGACCGGCATCGGGCTGGAGGATCTCCCTCTGTGCTCCTCCAGGAGCAGCGTGTTCCTCTGCTACTACCTGCTGCAGAGCGGGTCGCGGTGGCGCATGTTCTGGCACCTAATGTCCTCCCCCTCCGGAGATCCCTTGTGCGGCCGCCATCTTCCCCACGTGGTGTTCCGAGGTGGGTGCCAAGGGTTCGCCCGGTCCGGCTTGTGATTCCAGGCTTCTCCTCCTGTGGGTTGCTGTGGCTCCGATGCCAGCGCCGGAGCCCGTCCAGCAGCAGACGGCCCCGCACAGTTTTCCTCGGCCGGTGGCGGGCCAGCCGCCATCTTGGAAGCCCGGGTCCCGGCTGCAGTAGTGGCTAAGTCCACAAGATATCTCAAGATTCCACGGGCAGATGCTATACCTGCTTGCACCGTGGGTGGCTTAGAAGGTGCTCTCCGCTTTGCACCCATCAGGAGTGAGAAGGGTTCACTGGATACCGGGGTGCAACGGGAAATGTGGGGTGAGTGCAGGAGCGCTTTCAATGTGAGTCCATCACCATCCACAGCCAGGCCACGCCCAACTACATACTTTATAATTGTAAACCCAGCCAAATTTCTTTGGCTGTCATAAGAACCATGATTACCAATAAAGTTTCATTGCAGACTGTTACAGCTGTTTATTGTAGCCTAAGGCTAAAGTGCAGTAAATTGGCAACATTTAGAGGTTTATTTGTAACTAGGGTTCTTCTGTAATTTGAGTGTTCTTAAGTAGGAGACTGCCTGCAGTAGTTTGCACAGTACTCAGAATGTCACTTGTCATTAACCTACACAGTAAATTTCTGGCTTTGTTTGTCCTATATGTCAGCCACTTTTGTCACCTGTAAAGTGCGCCCAGCTTAGCTTGAATTACTACACAAGCAGAATTAAAGTTAACCATATGATTAGAAAACTAAATTATTGTAGTCTAGATGTGTGAATCATTACAACAATTAGGGTTTTAGAGGTTTCTATGGTCAATAAAGGACAAATTCTAGAAATGTTTTTCAGGTGTAAGCACTAGAATCTAGCAAAGTGATTGTATTTAAGGCACGAGAGGTCGGAGTCCGACACATCCCCAAGACAGGGCTTGGGAGCCACATGTTCACATGTTGGCCACTCCAAGTCTGTATACATCCCTCTATTTTACTAGCCAATGGGAAATTAGAATTTTTACTTAAACGAGTAAAATAATAACAGAAAAATGTTTCAATTGACGCCACATTGTAATGTAGCTTCAGTGCACGGTGGTACGCGCTCAGCGCACCATGCGCGCAACCGTGCGTGCGCCTGTATAGGGAGTACCACCGTGCGCCCAAGCTGCTTTTGCAAATAAAGATTACAAAAGTGTTTAAAAGCAATACATCAGTTTATGAGAATAACGAAGCTATGCTTCGGCACCAGCTGACCCTCGGTGCTCGGTATTTGAAGCATAGAAGTACAATTTGAAAGTGGTAGGTTTCCTTTAACTATTGCTGCACCAAAGCAAAGCTGCAAAGGAGATGTGTGTGGTGAAATTAATCCTAGCATAGCCAGCAAATGTCAAAGTAAAACAAAGACATAATCAGTGCATCCTCATTCTACGGACAGAGGATAACACCGGCATGGATTGTACACACAAATCCAATAACTTTCCATTATCCTGTGAATTGCTAATTTTATTAGCTATATCATTCAGGTTACTGAATGTTATAATAGGAAAGGTAAAAAGAGATCACTGCATTATTTCAGATCCTCTGCCATTTGAAGATTTTCATGAAGCTTCTATTAAGGGGATAGCAAGCAAATTTTATTTTGTCTAGACTGAATACACCTCTTTTACTTCCTATTTATTAAATCATGTTGGCAGACAAGAGGGAAGTCAATTCTGATATCATTTCTGCTCTAGAAGGAAGAAATGTAATCTGTGCAGTACTCCGGCCTGTTTTCCATGGCTGAAATTACATATTCTGCAAGGTGCATCCTAACTCATAAGCATATTGTCCTTCCATGTCAAAGAGATCTATAGCTCACCCGAACAATAAAGACCTCTGTGAGGTAGAATGAAGTCACAGTACGGAACTATCATAATAAGACTTATATACCATTCACTGTCTGGAGAGAGTATTTCATAAGATGTTCGCAGCAGCATAAGTATTGTCATTCTTAAAGCACGAGATAAATAACCCTACTAGGGAAAGAACCAAGCAGGGACAAAAATAGAAGAATGCAATGCTACTATCCAGTTCTCATAGATTAAAATGCATAATTTGTCTAGACAGAAATCTATTAAAAATGTGTGTTCTATTTTTTCTGTGGTACTGGCTCCATTCTGACTCCTTCTTGAAATAACCTTGTCGGAGAATAGTGTTCTACTTCTGAAGAAACCTATAGCTATTGTGCGTTCACTAATTCATTACAAGAGTAAACTTTATTAGGAAATTAAGAAAAAATATACAAAACTACAAGCAAGGGCAGATTGACCTTAACATCTGTGCAGAAGAACCTCACAGTTAAACTTGGCTTACTGTTATTTCTACTGGGAATTGACTCCAATTGAGGAGGATTGTAGTACTAAGAAGAGGGGCATAAAGTGGTGTCAGGAGTATAAGAGGGTTCACATTTAGATTTTTCCTGTTACATTTCTATTTCTTGTGTGACAACATTCATATTCTTCTACTCTCACTTCGTGGACTAATAAGTCACAACCTTAAAACCACTGACAAATGAACGGTTCTGGGGTCATAAAAATTGATTATCTTTGTGTCATCTATTAAAAGGCTGATATTAAACAGCAAAATGGTCAAGTTTATATTCCTGGAAGGTCTCCCAAAATTGATCCAAAGAGAAACAATCAGTCTGATTGTAGTGACGAGGGCTTACATTTTTTTTTTATAATTAAGCATCTGATATAATTAAAAAAAAGGAGTGACAAGGCCATGTGTGGCCACGACAACCAGGTTTGCAAAGCAAAGAAGACAAGTGTGATCAGTGCTGGCAATCCCATGGATGTTACTATGGCATGTATCACCTACTTAAACACTGGAGTAGTCCAAATACCACTTAAAGGCAGCATGACAAACAAGGCTCAATCAAGTATTTGTTGGATGTGCTTGAATGTAAAGGAATTATTGCTAATATCTTGGTCCCAGATATGGTGGAAGACCCTCAGAGGTCTTGTGGTGCAACGGTGATGGAAACAATAATGGACAGGGAATTTTAGTGTTGTGGTTGACCGTTATCTTCTTGACTGGCTCCCGCACTGCAGATTGTAGCCTAGCAACTTTGAAGGTCATTTGACAATCCTTAATACAGCTTAACAGTAGAATTGCCTAATACAGTGATTCCCAAAACTGATAAAGTAGCAAATCCTGCACCATATTCAGTTTTTTTAAAAACTGGAAGTGAAATTTAAAAATAGGAAAGCATACTTGGTTTGAACAACAGAAAATAAACATAAAACTTTGATTGGGCTAGATTTTAGTAGTTGGAATAACGTATTCATTATTATTTTAGTCTAAGTGCAAAAATAAACCATAAGATCCCTTTAATTCCAATTTGCCTGCTGCAGTTCTTTACAAACTTCATCTTAAAAACTAGGTGGAAATTACAAAAAAAACTATTATTTAACAGACCATACTCATTTTCAACATAATAAATTCCTATAACTACTCTGCCTGCTTTACATGACCTGAATAAATATACAATAAATGTATAAAATCCCAAAGAGGAATCTGAATCTCTAATCTTATCTGTCATTTACATTTTATGCCACAACATTAATGTTATAATGCAGAGGTATTTGTTTTATCACAGCAAATAGATTTTTGTGGCAGACTATATATTTTCTTAACATAACATCAATGTTGCGGAATTAGATCATTTTGAAGTCCTTCATCACATCAAAATCTATTAGATGATACACCATGACTTTCTGTATTGATAAACTGAAGGATGTCCTAACAAAATGAAATACTTCACAAGATATCATGACTGGGAGACAATGCACCGCAATTATAGAATGAAAACTATATTAAGGCTACATTCACACATATATATGTCCCCCATAGACAGCACGGCGCTGTATGGGAGCGGTTCCGTAGCCGAGAGAAAGATAAGACATGTCCTATCTTTCCCCAGAATATGCCGATGTACCCCATATTTCGCAATGGAGAGGCATACCGTTTGCCCGCCATGCTACGGTACGGCGAGCACATTGTCGTGTGAATGTAGCCTAACTCTGTAAGACTCAAACTGATAGTCATTAATATTTTATAGAGACCTTTAACAAAATAGCATGAAGAATACAGTTTTATAGCCAGAGAGATGAGCGGCAATATGGCACCATTTCCAGGTATCAGATGTGGTAACGATAATAGACTAGCTTGATCACTCATAACCACCTCATGATAAGCATTGTGTCAGGAGAGGGCTTACAGGCTTCTGCTGTATTTTATAGCAGACATCTGCTGTTAACAGCCGCAATTGGTGTCAACTTTTTAAGCAGTGGGGTAGACATGAACCGTAAACCGCAGCCGCACCTGGTTGAAGTGACAACCAGAAGTCTCCCTGAGGCTCCAATGGCTGTAATATACTGACCTGTAATATTCCCTACAGGAAACAGGTTGTATTAAAGAAGCAGTATTTAAGCAAACAACTTGTATGAGTGATCATATAAAATATAAAATTCCGTAGGGGGGGCTAAAATTGTATAAAAAGATCTAAAGTTAAAAAAAAAATTAAATTAAAATTAAAATCACCTAAATTTCAATAGAACACAAAAAATAATATTAACAAAAAAATCAGGAATAATTCAGGTATAGTCACATCCTAAGAGCTTTATGTGTCAAAAATAAAAAATGTAAATCACTTTATCACCACCCATAAAGGTTTTAACAAAAATTGATTGCAGTTCCAAACATGGTATGATGAAAATGTCATCTGGGTCCGCAAAAAAATATTTGCCCTCTCTCCGCACAGTAAGCCCCCTTCCCTTCATATTTGCCCCACGCTCCCTTTTTTTGTCTCCAGAAAGAGTTAAGAAAAATGAATCAATGATTTATAAATGCAGTTCAGTTCTGGGCATCAGTCCATATAAAGGATGGCCCGGACCTGGAGAGTGTACAATGAAGAGCTATGAAAAGGGGTATGAAGGGTCTTAGTTATGCAGAAATATTAAAACTACTAGACTTATTTAGTCTTGAAAAGAGACAACTAAGAGGGGACTTGATTAATCTTCATTAATATATGAATGGTCCATACAAAAAATGCAGTGGAAAGTTGTTCCAGGTTAAATTACAAGGGACACTGAGTCTGAAAAAAAAAGAGATTGCTTGTTAATTAACTCATCCCCAACTGCCCACAGGAACCAGCTAGGGTGGGTCCTGAGTCTGCAAAGATGTCTTTTGACATTGCTGCAGTTCCTCCTGATTCAATGCTGATCGGGGGAGCAGGACTGGGTCTATCAGATACTAATAAATATTTAGAAATAAACTTGAATATTTTCCAATAAAATTTTTAAAAATTCTATTTAAAAAAACTTGCCGCAGTCACCCTCTTTGCACAAGGCTGCACATATTTTATATCAAAATGGCCTTCAAACACTAGAGAATTAATTTATAATGGTCATTTTAAGTTAATTTGAAAATTCCAAAAATATTTAATATACATTAAAAAAATAAATCTTTTTCTCCACTTTTTGGAACTTTAACCCCCTTAAAAAACTGTAATGGAAAAAGGGTTCTTTAATATTTTAAATTTTTTAATGAGCTCTATGTGTCATGAAAAAAAAACTTTAAATGTTTTTAAGGTATAGTACTAAAAGGTGTTATTTCCCTTAGACCAATACCTACAAAATGTCACACTTGAGAAGGGAAAGTGTGTAAAAGTCTCTTGGAAGAGTCTGTGGACCCTCTGGACCACCGCAGGAGGTGGTATGAGACCCGCGGTGGCAGCCACGGTAGTACAGCAGGAGACAGTCCAAACCTGAGATGACAGCAGGAAACAGCAATGGTAGCAACACAGAGGATCGCTGGAATAGCTGGAACACAGGAAACTCAGGAGGGCTTTTACTTAGCAGGAATGATGCTGAAGATCCGGCAGGGAGAGAAGGGAGGTGCCAGATTATAAGGGCGAGCCGGATTAGCAGGAGCCAATCAGGAGGACGCTGTCCCTTTAAGGCTTGAGAAGTCAGCGCGCGTGCCCTTTAGTGGTGAGAGCGTGCAACTGCAGGCAAGGAGGCGTGCGGCCTACATGCCGGGAGCCGGAGCACAGACAAGAGCCGGGAGAGGTAAGTGAGGGCAGGGAGACGGGGACCGGCAGGCAGCGGAGCACGGGTGTACCCGCAATCCGCGACATGGATCGCGGGAGCACCCGTGACAGTACCCCCCCTTTAGGGCCCCTCTTCTCTTCTTCTTCAGCCTCTTCTTTCGCCTCCTCCAATTCATCTTGGTGACGGAACACCTAAGGAGAAAAGCAGAGACAGGACAAACTTGCATAGACTCCTCTGCAAGCAGTACAACCAGAGGCTGAAGTGGCTCTTGGGAGGCCGGAGCAGCACTGAGAAGCTGCAGAGGCAGGAGCGGCTCTTGGAAAGCTGGAACAGCTTTAGGAAGCTGCGGAGGCTGGAGCGGCTCTTGGAAGCCGGAGGCCGGAGGGGCTTCTAGGAAAGCCAGAGAATCTGGAGAGGTCACTGGGAAGACCGGTGGAGACACTAGAGAGACCTCTGGGAAGGCCGGTGGAGACACTGGAGCGACCTCTGGGAAGGCCAGTGGAGACACTGGAGCGACCTCTGGGAAGGCCGGTGGAGACACTGGAGCGACCTCTGGGAAGGCCGGTGGAGACACTGGAGCGACCTCTGGGAAGGCCAGTGGAGACACTGGAGCGACCTCTGGGAAGGCCGGTGTAGAGACTGGAGCGACCTCTGGGAAGGCCGGTGGAGACACTGGAGCGACCTCTGGGAAGGCCGGTGGAGACACTGGAGCGACCTCTGGGAAGGCCGGTGGAGACACTGGAGCGACCTCTGGGAAGGCCGGTGGAGACACTGGAGCGACCTCCGGGAAGGCCGGAGGCTCTGGAGCGGCTTCTGGAAAAGCCGGAGGAGAACTTGGAAGCGGTGGAAGCATGGCGGCCTGCTGGAGTGGTTCTTGGAAAACCGGATTAGAGCTTGGAAGCTGAGGAAGCACGGCGGCCGGCTTTTGGAACACCGGAGCCAAGCGAGGCCGACATGGAAGCCGGACTTGTGGTTGCTGGCAATCAAACAGCTGCAGAGGCATGGAGGCAGGCTGGAGTGGCTCTTGGAAAGCCAGAGCAGCACTGGGAAGCTGCGGAAGTAGAGTCTGCGGTAGCCGGGAGTCTAGCAGCTGTCGGAGCATGGTGGTGACCCCGTTCAGATCCTTTCTCCAAGAAAAAATCAGTTGAGACTGCTGGGAGAGGACCTCTGCCAGCAATTGGTCTGAGTCATTAGAAAAGTCCATGTCCTTGACGGGATCCGTGGCCTTGGCGGGGTCCATGGCCGGATCTTACTGTCACACTTGAGAAGGGAAAGTGTGTAAAAGTCTCTTGGAAGAGTCTGTGGACCCTCTGGACCACCGCAGGAGGTGGTATGAGACCCGCGGTGGCAGCCAAGGTAGTACAGCAGGAGACAGTCCAAACCTGAGATGACAGCAGGAAACAGCAATGGTAGCAACACAGAGGATCGCTGTAAATGCTGGAACACAGTGGAACACAGTGGAACACAGGAAACTCAGGAGGGCTTTCACTTAGCAGGAATGATGCTGAAGATCCGGCAGGGAGAGAAGGGAGGTGCCGGATTATAAGGGCGAGCCGGATTAGCAGGAGCCAATCAGGTGGACGCTGTCCCTTTAAGGCTTGAGAAGTCCGCGCGCGCCCTCTAGTGGTGGGAGCGTGCGACTGCAGGCAAGGAGGCGTGCGGCCTACACGCCGGGAGCCGGAGCACAGACAGGAGCCAGGAGAGGTAAGTGAGGGCAGGGAGATGGGGACCGGCAGGCAGCGGAGCACGGGTGTACCCGCGATCCGCGACATGGATCGCGGGAGCACCCGTGACAAAAAATTTGCTAAAACTGCCTAGTCATTAAAAAAGACCTGTCACCAGAATGTTACCCATCACACCAGTAATGCCTGCTGGTAAAGGGTTAAAAGTCCTCTCCATATCACCTAAAATTATCTACCACTAAGGCACTGTAACTTAATTACAGCCATTTTTCTGATTTGCAAATGAGTAGACTTCTGAAAAGAAGAGTCACATTTTCTCCAGGCTGCCAGTGAACCACACCTCCTTATTTCGACTGACAGCTCAATATCTCTTCAATCTGGAACTGTTCTTACTAGAATGCTGTCCCTCTCACTGCAAATGTATGCAAATGTATGCCACGGATAAGACATATCCACCATAAAAAAAACAAGAAATAGAGGTAAAAATCCATCCTTTTCTTTTGCTACTCTGTGGCGGATATGCATCTGCTTTATGCAAAATGAGAAATGTGAATGTAGCAATTTGATTGTTCTATGTGCAGTAGTGGTGAACTAAACATTAATTGTTATGTATTCCAGATTTTTATTTGACTATTAGAGACAGATACAAGCTAAAAGTAAATGACACACTGAACTATCGTATGTAGTACCAGCACAGCTACCTTCCCAGACCGAGCAGAAATACATAAGAAGCCTGTAGCCAAACCCATTGGAGTTGGAAAAGGAAGATAAGTGTCCTGAAATATTTATCAACTCCATGCATTTTGCAAACCATAATCTTTTATTCTTGCTTTTAAAAGGTAAGATCTCCAATCTCCTCCGTGGTGGAGGGGGTAGAAGAAGCATTCAGTCTTTTGCACAAGAGTTTTCAGTCAAGAAAAAAAAAATTACTCGAATGCATAATGTAAGGATTACAGTTAATTAGCCAACGCTAGACGAAAACGCCAAGCGGGAGCAGGTAGAAAGATAATGAGTGTATGGGATTAAAAGGGAATTCTCTTCCTGTTGTGTAGCTTTTGCAATTGTATTAAGAATGATAAAAAGCTAAAGACATTGTTTTGTTAAAATCTACATAATGGCTGTGTAAGAGGGGTGACATTTTTCCTAATATTTATGTAAAATTTGTATTTTATATTGAATCCCTTGCCATAAAATGGCTGATCATAATGTAAATACACTGTTAGGACTACCTTATGGTGTGCAATATTTATAGGACTTGTATTTTGTTTTCTTTTACATTTTTTCTTAGGAATCAAATTAAATGTACTGCAGTTGCATCGCAGAGTTGGTTTGTCCTTGATTACATTAATTTGATAATTGAAAGACAATTTAAATCTCTTAATTTAAAGGGGTTGGCCTCTTTACATCATGTTTTTGTAATGTGGGTGTAAGTGTGGGGGGGCAGGACATTAGGTAATTTACCAATATACATCTATTTATAGTTCTGCTCTGCTTTCTAGATATGTGAAGTGAAGCCTCCTGTCTTTTACCTCATTAGCCAGACATTTGTGACCATAAAATGGCTGCAGATAGAGGCTATTGTGATATCTTACTGTCCATGAACAATCACCCTGCCAGAACCTTATGCTAATATTCGTGAATATAAGATCAAGGTCCTGGTTGTTCATGGACAGATAGCAATCACATGACCCGCCAGTCGAGCTCTGTGATATATAGGTGATATGATTTGGAGTAAAGGACTCTTAAGAGCAGTATGAGTCCTGCTTATTCTGCCCACACAAAGTAATTGTTATGTGTACTAGTAGTCAGGGCAGCCATCAGAGAGACTTAGTGTGACTGTGTTACGGGGGCCCAGAAGGGGCCCTAAATCACAGAAAACCCTCCTCCTTTTTCAGGTGCAGGGAACTCACTGCATTTACCTTATTTACTAAGGGTCCGAGGATTCCATTTCCATCGGACTTCCCGACGTTTTAGGGCATTGCATGGCTGGGACAGGTATTTAGAAGGGGATTGTGTCGCATGTGATCGGATTTTGGCGCAATCACGCCGGCTTTCATGCAACAGAAATCGGGGGCAAGCCGTCGGTCGATCCAACGGATTCAGACTGAGCAAAGGATTTAACTTTAAAATTGTGTCGCATCCAATGCACTTACATGCACCAGGAAGAAGATGGTGAACTCGAGTGGGGAAGCAACAGATGCAGGATATCGGGCGCACGATCTTAGTGAATCGAGGCAGAGTGCATTATTGTTGGAACAATGCACTTCAGCTGAACCCTCTTACAGGTAAGTTAATGTGCCCCACTGTGTACACAGGAGCGGATGATCATTCTGTGATCATTCCGAACTTTCGAGTGACGGTCCTGCATCTAGTGATATAGGGAAAGCTGCATCATATTGTCTCTCCAAGGGCCCCTATAAGATCTCAGCTTTTATCCTCCTCTTAGCTAAGAATCACTGGTAAATATCAATGGCTGACTTATTATGCCCCTGTAGTATTTCAATTATTACTCTCTAAGCTTTATAGCACTTTTATATTAAATATTTTGCAAAAGTATAGCACAATAAAAACCTAAAAATATGAAATTTATATAAAAAGATACAGTGTCTTACATATTACCAGTCCTTTATTATACAGTATAATGGATTAAGCTTATGAAACTAAAGGGCGTTGTCATTCTGTAGCCTGTTCTGCTATCACACCGTCTCAACTGAATTATCTGTGAAAGCAAGTATGTGAAAAAACCTCTACAAAATGACTAGTAAAACCTATTGATGTCCTAAGCTGACCAGATTTCCCCGTTAACCAATTAAAGTGATGTAAACCACTGCTTCTTGTGACACTGGCGTGGAATTTCATCTCGCACAGAAGTCCCATTACAGTCTATCACTATGAAAAACTGCAGTTTAAACCTCCTAAATGGACAAATCATTACATCTACTTACTGTATTACTAGACCCAGATGCTAATAAATATAAAATGGGTGAAATATATGCAAGGTAACGTGATAACATCCAGAGTCATAAATATTTCTAGATAGGTTAATGACCAGCTGATCTCCCTGCCTTTGTCCCTACAACATAGGGCACGACTTTCTCCGCAGTAGCCATAACCGTTCTGAGCCGCTGATCCCCAATATAGCTTCTCACATCAATTCAGCATCTTCCTGAAAATGTACTTTTAAGCACCTTAATTGCATTTCAGAGATAACCCTGCAGGCAGAGTGACAGGAAGAGAAACCCTATAGAGCAGTTTGGCGGTCGGCCTCTTTGTTTTAAATCAATCAAACATCTGTGACTAATGCAGCTCTGGGCAGCTCCTCAGGAAGCATTAGCCCTATTAGTCGCTGCTGGCAGGAACACAAAATAATATATTTATGGACGGAGCACATGTGCATTGCTGATGGAGACTGAGCAGTGGTCAGCACATTTACCTTGTCAGGAGTTCACAGAGTACAGATTATTTTACACAGATACCCCACTTCTATGACTGAAATGCGGCGTACATCGGAGGCCATTGACATCAGCAAAGTGGGAACTGTGGAGAGTGGAAGATGAGTCTGATTTTCCATGGTTACAAGCATGACGCTCTAATAGCTGCTGTGACCATTTGACTTTACTATGGCTGCGCTGAAAGATAAAAGAGGTCTATTGGATGAAACAGAATAATAATAATAATGTCTTAGTGATAGTCGTAATATTAGTTGAAATTTATTTGTAAAGAAATAGCTATAGAAATAATCAGTCAACAACACCAGACATGACATATTAGTTTATTAATATCTATAGGCTTAATAAGAATCCAAGTAACTGTTCCCTAAACATTAACTGCATTATGTTAGGACTCTTACCTTATACAAAAAATACAAACAATGGAGAATGGGAGGATACAATGGGCAGATTTACTTACCCGGTCCTGTCGCGATCCAGCGGCGCGTTCTGTGTGGAGGATTCGGGTCTTCCGACAATTCACTAAGGTAGTTCCCCCGATGTCCACAAGGTGTCGCTGCTGCGTTGAAGTTTGTCTGGGTGCACTGAAGTTCACCATCCTATCCTGGGTGCAGGTAAGCGCGTGTCAAGCAACACTTTTTTTTTTTTTTAAAATGCGTTGGTTTTTCCAAATCTGTCAGCTTTTCGTACGGCCCCTGATTTCCGTCGCGTGCACGCCGGCGTGCACAATCCGATCGCGTGCGCCAAAACCCCAGGGCAATTCGGGTATCCCCCTGGAAAAAAGCGATTCGGGCACACAAGTAATTCTACGTCAGGTCATTCCTAGCATAGAATTTATCTATAGCCTGCTCCAAAAGATAAAGCTATAGTTAATGCGCCAATCCGTGGCCTGATCCACTCCCTATTAAGCCCACAGCATTGAGGTGGCATAAGGGAGGCACAAAACTGGTGTGCATGCCATGATAAAACATACACACATTTTTGTTGGGCACAGGATAAGTTCTTTCAGGCTTTCAGCCTATTTATTATCATTCTTTTTTTATTAGTATTATTTATTTATATAGATCTATTAATTCCAAGGTGCTGTATAATCAATGGGTTAATCAAGGGGTTCACATACATTACATTAAGACAGGAAAAAATGAAAGTACAAAATACAAAAATCAGGAAACAAGTAGATGGAGGACTCTAGCTGTGAGGGCTTACAATCTATATGGGAGCGAAGATGGAGACACGAGGTGAGGGAGCAGAGCAGTGCAGTTATTATGTGTTGTAGGCCATCCTGAACGGGTGGGTTTTCAGGTTATGTTTCAAGGATTGGAAGGCGGGGGGCACATTTTGGTTGAGAGTTCCAGAGTATGCACAGGAAAAGTCCTGAAGATGGTTGAGAGAAGAGTGAATGGTAATAGAGTAAAGCAGAAGGTCCTGTGATGAACGGAGATTATGTGTGGGACGGTGTTGACTGATCGGTTCAGAGATATATGGAGAAGACAGGTTATTGATAGGTTTGCAAGTCATGGTTATAATCCAATACATGCTGCAGCTTCTTCTACGTCCAGATATCAGTTCATCAAAACTCCCTAAATTAGAAAGTCAGGTACAACAAGGCCGCGTTAGTGAAGTACCGTAGAGTATAAAGTAAAACTCGAGTCAGGTGAATGAGAGACTGACACCAACCAGGCTGATGTTTTGTCATGATTTGTCATGCATGATTTTATTGATACCCTTTGAATAGACATCTTTTGTTAGGAGCCAAAGCTTTCAGTACTACAATAGAGCAGCCTTGTTGTATCTGATTCTCACTTTTTTTTTATTGCTTGGAGATTTTCAACACCCTAAAATTGAGACAGAAAAAAAATCCAGCTTGTTAACCCTTTCTTGCTCTTGACATGATTGTTGTATCTATAGTCCACAATTGATCATACAGTTTAAATATTTTAGCATTGGAATTGAAAAAAGAAAAAAAAAACCGTGAGGAATAAAGTGGCAATCCACTCTATTTCCAGTTCTATCCACATGTAAAATACTGTACGGCTGTCTGTCTGTACTACATGTTTTATACTGTTCCCCACATGTACTGCTTACAACATATTACTATCTTGTGATATTCTATATTTTTAGTACCAAAAACAATAGTATTTGATGACATCCATCAACACAAAGTAGCCAACAATGTTGCTTGGATAATATTTATAGATGACATTTTGGTCATTTGGAAAGTCAGTGCTGACTTTGTATCAGACCTGGATGACAATCAGGCAGGACTTAGATTTACCTGACTGAGAAATGAGATTGATCATGACATGCTTCCCTTTTTGGATGTACTGATTTCAAGAGGTCTAACTCTTGTTTTTCAAAATGTTATCTGAAAAGCACAATAACTTTTTTCCTCCATTGCCTATTCCTTCAAATCTTGTGGAATTGTAGTGGCGCTTAAAAAAGATGCACTGCCAAGATGCCGTCGCTGTAGGTGGCTGTCTTTGCCCCACCCTGCAGAACCTACTTGACCGCTCACCTAATATTCCCCACTAAGCAGATCAGCAGCAGCAGGGGCTCCATGTCGCACAACTGGATGCAAAAGAGCATCGGAACCAGATGATTTCAGCCAAAAGCATCTGTAGCAGCTTCATCGAAGCACCTGAAATGTAAATGTAAGCATCTGTGGCAACCAGAGCCTTTCAACAAGTCAGGAGGACGCTGCACCATGGCTCCAGTGGCAGCCACAACCAGGCAGCTTGAGCGCCGGTAACTGGCAAAAGTGGAGCTACGGGCAGTGTATCTTCTGCCAAACCAACACCAGGAGCAGTACACCAGTAGTTCACCACAAGACTGTTAGCGCCACACCAACACCCCTACTGTAGTTACTTCTATGTCTTTCTGTTTAGTTTGTGTCTATTTGTTATTGTGAGTGGTATATTTTTGTACCGTAATTGCTTCCCCATATGTAATGTAATGTGGTCATGTTAACCTGTATTGTACTGTATTGCAATGTCCTATAACTGTAAGTTATCATGTGAGAATGTGTCTTTCGAAGTATATATGTATTTGTACAGTTAAATCTGTCTATAAATATGTAACAGTTGCTAGGACACTATGTACAAAATAATTTCCCCCCAGGGGATCAATAAAGTTGTATCGTATCGTAGCGTATAGAAAAGGCAGGTCCCTGAGGGACAGACTTGTACACAGCTACAACACAAAGAACCACAAACAGACTTGGTTTGGGGCTGTAAATATAGTTGGTTTCTTTAGGTGTAGCTTGTTCACACACCATGTCCGTCAAGACATTCAGATGGAATGTTACTTTATGTGAATCCTAAATCAGTCATTTATCAATTGTAACAGTGTTGTGGTTATTTATCGGACTGTCTGTAAATGTGGACTTGAATACAGGGGGTCCCCTACTTAAGAACACCTGACTTACAGATGACCCTTAGTTACAAACGGACCTCTGGCAATTGGTAATTTACAGTATTTTAGCCTAAGGCTACAATAAACAGCTATAACAGTTATCAAAGGTGAACCAAGATGTTGAGTGGGGGAACATATGAGAGACATTATCAAAAAGTGACGTAAACGGTATAAAGTATCACAGTATTGAGACTGTCCCCAAAAACCCTAGAGGAGTAAATTGGAAGAGACAGATATTCCAGAAGGAAAGCAGGTGGATTTTTAACCTGGATGGATGCTAAACGTAAGGGCTAAGTAAAACTGTGACTTTTGAATGCTTTCAATGTCATCATGCTAATGCTTTATTATATTTTCTCTTTTCATAAATTCTAACTTCAGACATTATGGGGCAGATTTATAAAAAGTGTCCTAAGGTTAGACAGTGCTGAGTTACACTAGACAGTCTTATTCTGCACCAGATGTATACAAGTGTCTAATGCTGGATGATAAATCTGTCTTAGTATAAGACTGTCTAGTCGTACTCTGCACCTCCTGTTAGTTGACTTACTTTACGCCAGAAAGTTAGGACATAATTCTGCCGGGATAGCAGCATTTCTGGCGCACAGACCTATTTGGCACAAGGACAAAATGGCACACCTCAATGGCAGCTCTATGGTTACTATGTTACCTTGTAGGTCACGTACAGTTTTCATTAAACTTTTTTTGGTCTTTTTTCTTTCAAGTTGCAGTAATAAATGTAGCAAGTGGTCCAACTCATTCCCCGGAACACCCGTTAGGAGCAGAATTCTGCACAATGCATCCGCAACACAATACTGGGGCAGACACTTTATAAATACACGTGCAAGCAGTTTGCACTTTCTTTTCAGTGCAAAGTCTGAGAGAAAACTGGTGCAAATGCTTTAATAAATGTGGGCCAGGATCCTGAAGAAGTTCCTGTCTAAAAGATGTGATAACCCATCAGATTACAGAATCAATTTCTCTTGAATTTAAGGACAGTCTTCATCATTATTAGTTATATCCTTTTTTTTTCATTTTGAACTGAAGGCTTTTTCAGCAGAGATATAATCTATTAGAATGATATTTCTACGTCATGATCACATAATTATCTTTATGTTTTCACACTTCTCTGGGGACATTTATTAAGCCATATCAATTGAACGGCCCCTCATGATCAGAATGTGATCTTGCTCTTACTGGAAATTGAAGTCACTGTATTCCTTAGGGTGGATATTCTATTCTTGTTGTGTTAGAATTCTGGCTAAAGTTCGCCACAATTTTGGTACAAATCAACTTTGCACCACATTGAACAGATGTTTTACCCTTAGTAGATGCTTTTCAGAAGAATATAGTAAAAAAGAAACTGTGTGATGTTTATAAGTCCAAAGGATGCATTTTCCACCATAAAACAACAGAAAGGGTGGTCTAACGTAGACATCCAAATGTAATGTGTCAAAAATGCACATCTAATGACAATGATGTCACTGTTATTAAACAGCATTAGTAAATTTATCCCAATGTCCTCGTTGACAGCCAGTGTTCAATATCTTTAGCTACGTTACATGTTTCTTACTCATCAAGTGACTCATCTTGGAATTATTCTTGTAAACTGAATATCAGTAATTGTGATACAGCATTTACATATCATTATGTTTTAAAGCCAATCTTTTATTGTGAAAACATTTACTAGTAGTACATGCTCTTTTCTGCTTAGCTTTGTGGTACTGTACAGTATATTAAAGGAATTTCCAGGTTCAGGATATTGATCTTCTGTTCTCAAGGTTAGCCCATCCATATGTGATTGTAGGTTCCCAAACCCATCCCCACTGCTGGTCATCAGCACAGTTTCTACAATGTAGGCAGCATGCATGTAATCCAACAAGAAGAGGCAATGTGAGCTCTCACATCAGATCGATGGGAGTGCCTGTTATCCTTGTCAAACAGACATGAACCCATTTTTCCAATACATCAGTATTGCAGGTGATAATGTAATATATTTCCTAAAAGAAAAAGTTTTCTGATCCCTGTTTCTCCTCGTCCTCTGCAGTGATCAGCGTATCCTTCCCAGAATCCCCAGCGGAGTATGCTTGGCCTTTAAGTGTCTGCAAAAGCGAAATCTCATTACGGAGTAAAGTTTCTTCCCTGAAATAAAACAGATGCCACACATTAAGATTTTCCCATTAACCACCAGTAACACTTAACTTTTAACATGGCTGAATTCAAAAATATTGGGGGGAATTTATTAAGACTGACACAGAGGCTAGAACTGATTTTTTAAAACTTTGTAGTCTTGGAGCCTATTTACACATTTATCAGCATCCACATATGGAGCAGTTCATTAACCTATGATAGCCTGGTATACACTATTCCTTTGGTGTGGCTGTTAGTATTGTTATGTCACTAAATAGTGCAATGTCACTGTACTTTAACATCACTGGGGGAATTAATTAATGTGTCTCAGGCTCTGACAGTGCAGAGCTGGTCACCACTAGTCCTGTGCCGCACAAGATTAATCATCCTAATAATTAATCTGTCACCGTATAAGACTGTCAAGTTTTAATTTTAGACCTGCTTTTAGGTCTATGGCTCACCCTCCTTAAATTTCACGGACTAATTTCCATATGATCAAGCCCACTTTCTTCAAAACCACTCCCCTATGTCAAGCGAGTCGGAATACGGACAAAAAATGGTCTAAAAGCCTTCATAAATCTGTCGGAAGGCATTTTAGACTTTTTTTTGGCCCAAATCTGTCATTTTCAAGAGCAGGACCAATAATGAATTCCCCCATGGTATTTATAATCCCTGTACTGTGATATCACTGTATGCATTTTCTGTAGTGTGACATCACTGTGTGCATTATCCCTGTAATTATTATTTATGTCCCCACCACAAAGATTACGGTAACTCTGCACAGAGTTATCACTGACTAGGCCTCTGCCTGTACAAGTCATTTATGAAATTAAAAAATGATAAAAATATAAATAAATTAGTTATGAGAAGACAACTTTTTCCCAACGTATCCCATTATATGTTACTATATTTTAACACCAAACGGCAAGGGAGCCCACTTTCATTATGTTAGGATCTTTGCATCAGTAAAGATTTATTTTCTCAAGTTTTGTCAAATTTAAGTAGCTGCAAAACAACCCAGGAAGGAAGCAGTTTAGCCGGCAGCTTTAGACAAAGGTGCTATGGGATTAAAGATATCATTAGCACAGCTGAGGTGGAGGAATGGTGAGAAACACCAATAGGAATGTGCATATATTATTCTCATTCCTCAGATTCGTTTTTGTTGTTATTTATTCTTATTATTTTTGCAGTGCTAATCCTTCTACAGGTGATATCAGCTGGGTGTTAACTATAAGGGTAGCAAGGGTAAGTTTAGTTGCATGCTTGGGACTGTCAGAATATTCTACATTTAAAACTGTAATAATACAGTGCATTGCGGTAACAGCTGCTTTTGCTCACCATGATGTAATACAGTGGGGGTCATTAACTAAGGGCCCAATTAGCGCTTTCCCGACGTATTACCTGAATATTTCTGATTTGCGCCGATTTCCCCTGAATTGCCACGGGATTTTGGCGCATGCGATCGGATTGTGGTGCATCGGCGCTGGCATGCACGCGACGGAAATCGGGGACGTGGCCGAACGAAAACCCGACGGATTCGGTAAAAAAAAACGCCGCATTTAAAATAAAAAAATCTGTCGCGGAGCTTGCACTTACCTTCACTCAGCCCAGCCCGGTGAACTCCAGCGGGTTCCGTTCTTTTCAGCGCAGCAGCGCCACCTGGTGGATGGCGGAGGAACTACCTTAATAAATCCCGGCCGGACCCGAATCCAGTGCAGAGAACGCGCCGCTGGATCGCGAATGGACCGGGTAAGTAAATCTGCCCCAGTAAGTCTGGATCCATTATGCATTTATCTGAATCCAGCCAAAATTAGAGTATGCTGCGATTTTGCCGTTGCAGGTGGGTTGAGCTCAACCTTGCACTGCAATAAGTTACATGTTAGAAAACAGATTATCTCTGCAGATTTTTCACTCAATGGCAGGCATACATCAATTGTGGTGCAGGAAATGTGCCAAAGTGCTTTTCAGTGGGATGTAAGTTTGCGGCGCAAGGGATTAATGAATTGACCGGAAATGGTCCAACCTAACTCCCCATTCATGAAGGTGAAATGGAACTCCCTAGCTGGTCTAAATGTGTGACAAAAAAAGCGCCAAAAACTAGATGTGCAGGAAAAGTGTCAGATTCCTGTTCCAAAATTGTGCACTGAAAAAAAGAACAATTTGTCAGAAAAGCACCAATATTGTGACACCAACACTTTATAAATATGATGCAACTGGAGCAAGGGAAAAAATGCCAGTTTTATGTTTAAAAGTCAATAATAAATGCCCCCCATGTGTATGGTAATGCCATTAATCCCATACACTACAATGCTCTTGTATTTCACTTGGATTTCCTACAAGGAAAAGCTTTTTTTTTACAATAGCAATATATTAAAAAATATTCTTTTATTTACTCTTGATATGAAAAGTGTGTTGAAAAGATAGTAATCATTTCCAGCTCATGTGGCCATAGAGCCCATATACCTTGTACTGCTTATAGTTGATTCTGTTGCATGATTATAAGTGTTCAAAGTGTTGGAATGTGATGAAATTATAGTGCCCTATGTGCTAAAATGCAGACTCTTCAGTGCATAGCCAAAAGTCATACCCCTCTGCTCATAGTATGGGAGGTACAGTGACCTATTTTGTCATGTTCTCTGCAGATCTTATCCCTAGTATTTATCTCTAGTGCCTGCACCCTGCACCTTTGTCATTAACACATCTCTGGCACCATATGAAGCCTCCTTAAACCCACTTATAGCCTTTTAAAATGGATAACAAGTCAGGAGAGGTGATGCATAACCTTCAACACTGTGCAGTATTTTCCTTTTCAGCGTGATCACTGGAAAATGTGCTCCCAATGGTTAATGTTATGATTTAGGCTGGAAAATTATTTCTGCAGCTTGTCACATGATAGAATAGAAAGTCTATTTCAAGGTGCAATAGCACCCCCTCCTCCATGTCTGCATCTACGTGCACACAGAGGAGGTTTGCTTGGGAAAAGGAAGTGTCGGAAGATTCCTGCATCAGTAACACCTTGATAGATATCTGCTATAAATATACGAACAGCTGACAGCTACAGGTACTATACACTTACATGTCACAGATCTTTATTGAGCTGGAACAATGTAAAGTATAAACAATGAGACGAGATTTTGGGTCTTCACATCAGAGCTGCCATTCTCTTGCATTGGAAAGTAAGGTGACAATTTACTTCTTCTCAGATGAGAAGTCTATCCTAACATTCATCACTGATCAAAACCCCAAATCTTTTTGTAACCACATTAAGTGGTAGAAATATCAACTTCAGCTATCAAATTCTATTGTTCTATGGAGTCTACAAATGTCCTCTGACTCTTTCTGAATGTTAGCTTGAAATGACATAGAAATTAAATAGCTAAAATATCCAATATCTCATGAGTAGTTGGTTGCCCAGTGCTATTATAGCTGAGCTTCACAAACTGAATGAGCAGCTAAACTGGAAGTCGGTGGTGCCAATATCACAATAAAGAAACCAGAAGAACTACTCTGTAGTGGCTGTTCTAGGTAACAGCAATTTAGATTTATGAGGGTTCAGATACTGCACATAGGATGAAGCTACAGTTGATTGTGGGGGGTTCCAAGTCTAAAAAATGTCTCAGCTGAAGAACCATATATCTGAAGCACAGTACAGGCGGTCCCCTACTTAAGGACACCTGACTTACAGACGACCCCTAATTACAGACAGACCCTCTACCCACTGTGACGTCTGGTGAAGCTCTCTGGATGCTTTACTATAGTCCCAGGCTGCAATTATCAGCATTAAGGTGTCTGTAATGATTTATTGATAATCCTTGGTCCAATTATAGCAAAAAAATTCTAATTGTCACTGGGCCAAAAACAAATTATGTCACATCACATACAAACACAAATGTGTATAAAAAAGTCTGTGTACCCTTAACACCTGTGCATGGTAAAAATAGATAGGTCTTACTACAGCCTCATAAAGCCACCTGGTCAGGAGTCTCAGGGAGAAGGTGTGTACCAGGGAGCTCTGTCTCTACCCCTTCTTATTATCTGTGCCCTTAGAGCCCCAATGACTCCTGCCCTTACAAGGACAGTACCCAGAATCTGTCCCTACAGGTGGCTATTCTGGCCCTAACGCAAATATTTCTACGCTCCCTACACATTTCGTCAATGTTTTGACTCCTCGGGGTGATTTAGCAGTATCCCTCAGCCCTTCACCGAGGGCTAAGATATGAACAAGAGTGCCGGTCCACACTGATGGTTTGTAACCAGCATTGCAGTTCCCCTGGTCTATCAAACATGGGGGAACAAGTTAATATTGGGCCTCATCTAGTTTTGCTAGATGTCCGGGTTGTATAAATAAGTTTAAAATATGTGTCAGCTGGAGAACCCCTTAAATGCAGAAATCCTTTAATGAAACCCCTTGGCATTTTCATGGTGTTCTTCAGAGCCAAGTTGCCTCCACGTGGCATTCATTTATTTTTACATGTACTAAAAAACTATGAGTGATCAGTAAAAAACAGATTAGACAAGGACATGTTTCACTTTTTAATGAAACACATGGTAAGTGAAAATATCCATTTTAAATATTGCAAATTAATAAGCCCTTAAAGAGTACCTAATATATTTCATTGAGCAAAGCAAGTGTATTTTTTCTGCTACTTCTTTCTCTTGCAGTGAGCAGTGTATCTGAAATCCTGCACACAGCATAGAGATAAGGAAAGGAAAGCATTAACTTTTTACATACCTAGAGAATATTTCCCTTGATCATTCAGTTGTCTCAGGAGATTAGACTTTTTAGGCTCCTTTATCTCTTAGCTATCACTGGATACAGGACAGAAAGCTGATTTACACAAACTGCCTAAATAATGAAGAAGGGCAGAGGAAAAGAAGGACACCGGAACAGATTTCTTTCATAAAATATATTACAAATTATTTGCAAGTATTATTTGCATGATATATAATATTATTATTATCAATAATAATATGCATTGAAAATTTAAGTTATTTACTTGTAACTGTATACCCATGGACAAACATGAGTGTGCAAGTTTTTGTGGGAGTCATAAAAGGTGATACACAGATGAAATGCTAGATGGCAGAGTTTATTCATTACGTTGAAGTAGGAATAAGCAAATCGGACTCCAGAAATATTTGAAAATATGATTTCTAGAAACATCCACCCAGAATAGAAGTAGGTGTATGGTCTGGACTGGACCTATCATAAGTTGCGAATGACATTTCACTATTGTATGAGTAAAGAGATTTCTTCTTCTGAATAAGTCAGAGTTACCTTCATTGTTACCTTAGTGGTATACTGCTTTAACCCACACATTCATTTTTCAGGTGGTGAAACATGACAAGGTCAGCCACCTATATTACAGCTGGTATCGTCCGCCTCTGTGGCAGAAAGCTGCCCTCCTGGGAGCAATTACATGAAGTACAACAACCATGTACTTCAAGCAATAGCTCACCCACACAGTCTGCGAGTCACTGTCACTTACCTCACGTGTGAGATGAACAGGTTGTGACACTACAGCGACACCACAGTGTACAGTCTAGGAGCAGCCTGTATGAAAATAATGTCTGGGACAAAATAAGATTCATATAATAACTAAGAATACCATTATTTCTAGAAATAATAATGTTTGCTTCATCCTATAAATGTAATAAAAAAAATTTCGGAATGAAATCAAGACATTTGAACAAACTTCATAGGTTTTTGAAGATTTTTTGCCTTTTTTTGCCCTTAAATTCATGACTTATGAAGAAAACCATTGTCCTATTTGGGCATTTGCTTCCACAGGTTGGTGACCACTTGTTCCCTTTAAAAGAAATGTGTCACCAGCTCCCCCGCTCCTTCTTCTCCCCCACACATATAACTTTATTTTATGTGAATTGTTGTTCAATGACTTATTTTGGTTGAATTCCCTATTGCTTTACATACTTGAGGATATATTATATAAGATAAAACACATTTTTACAATTCCCATTAGAGTGAGGAAGCTTAAGCGATAAACGGTACTGATTTGCAAGCTCTGTGTAGCGCTGTGTAATCTGTGTGCACTATATAAATAAAGGAATTAATTTTTTCAAAAAATACAGAACACAATTGATAGAAGAGTAGAAATGTAGAAATGGAAGCCAACACCAACTCCTATGCTAAAACAAGACCTGTGATTATGCCATAAGTTACACCTTTTGCTTCGCTCCTAACTCTGTCCCGACACAGAATGATTTCCCCATTAGCATCCTTCATCTCCCCCCACATACCTCCAACCAGATTGGGCAGCGGGGAAAAAGGCAAAAAATTGGGACTGTCATGCTGGAACCGATACGGTTAGGAGCTATGTATTACATCATGGTGGGAAGGGGCCACAGTTCTGCTGTGGGACATGCAGCGTCTTATACTCAGCCTTTTCTAATCTGTTACAGGGATCTGTACTGATCTGCAGCCGTCAGATTGGTACAGAACCTTGTCAATCCCTCTCTGAAAGCAAATTTTCTTCTGTTTTAAGAATAACTGTATTAAGATGCTCACCACCCTTCCTAAATCATGACATCATCAATGTTTTTTTTTACCATGTAATAATCATGTGTGTTTCTTGCATCGATCCAGTACACAGATTCTCCCCCTAGTGGCCAACAGTCAGATAGATTTAAAGATAAAATAGTACAACTTGTAATATTACCCAAAAAGAAGAAAGATAACAAATAAAAGATCAAAAAAACCTAAAATGAAGATACAGTAATTTAAACTGATAGATTAATTTACATAATTTTGTTGACACATTCCCTTAAAAAAAATGTCCTGCTTTGTTGTACATAAGTGAGGCAAACCGCATGTAGTGAAATTTGCCTAGATATTAGTAAATCTGGGCCACTGTGACGTAATAATTTGCCACATGTTGTTAACTTGCTAAAGATTATATAGCAATCCTAAAAAATTTAGCTATACACAGTCCCTTTATTTATATAAAGCCCCCTAATTTATTGATGTATATACAGCCCCATATACGTTTCCATTTACACCCAGTGCACAACCTATGGAATACAGCTCCTCATAATTTACGTGGAACCCTCAAATGCAGCCCCAAATATACAGCATTTCTCTCCCCCCACCCCCACCCTCTACAGAACCCCTTTAACTCTGCTCCATAATTAAACAATAAACTGCACTTGGTGCCCAACAATCCCACAGAGCTGATAGCAGCTTCTGCTGGGCCAGGACTTCTCTGGAAGGATATAGGTGGCCGCCCAAATCATCTACATTATAATCTGTCATTGGTTAAATGGCAGACAATGTGATAATGGTAGTTGTCAGATAACTGCATTCTGTTCCAGAAATTGACCGCAGGAGAAGCTAGGGATTAAAATGTGTAATAGGTGCAGCAGGATAATTTTAGTTGGATATCTGAAAGTATTTGTATTTTGAGCATGAAATCTACTGAATGTAACAATACCAATCTATACAAATCTGGTTATTAATCTGGCTGCAAAAACAAATGGGTGAATTTGATAAATGTTTTCAGACCCCATGTCCACAAAGGTGTTGTGTTATTAGATACAAGTTATTAGATACAATAGTCTCCATAATTTCTCCAAACCTAAGTAATCCACAACATGGAATGCATTAGAATATCCTTGTACATTGTATCATGCACTACTAGATATGTATACAGTGCAATCTATTGCACACACAGACCAAGGGGGGCATTTTTCATGTGCTGTTGTATGATTTAAGTCCCACCGCTTCGTTATGCCAAATAAATCAGGTTGCTTGGGCCTCCTGTTATATTCAACGACCGGCTGCGCTGACCTGTTGTCACCTCCACCGGAAGTGACGCGCCACCTGGAGCATGGAGCACGGCAAACCAAGCAGTGGTAGTCACAGCTCTACATAGGGAGGTTAGATCATACTCTCCCTACTTCCCTTCAATGGCCTGACCTACTGACCATTGGGTCGGGTCATACTGTATATCCCTCTCTTCCGGCTCCTATACCTCCACAAAGCCGCTGATGAGTACCTTCTTGGACGAAACGCGTAGGGCAAGGATAGAGCATTTAATAGGGTCAGATTGGGACTGCCCTTTTAAGGGCAGGAGAAAATTTTCCTGGGGTTGCTAGGTCACAATAGGGTTTGAATATGTACTCCAAACACAATATGTCCTCAAGCTCATTTCAGGAGAATTCCCCCCTGCGCTTCAATTTAACACCCAAACATAAGGGGAACTCAAATATGTTTAAAAAATCTTATACATTTTTTATTTCATATCGATTAAAACAAATACAAACATTAACTTAAACAGATTAAAAGATGGTCCCAAATTGATGGGGGAGACCACAGCAATTCATCTCAAATGTAATCGTTGTACTTTTAAACATTGTATTAGGCAATAACGTGCATTGTGCTGGACAATAAAGTGCTAGGCAATAACATGCATTGTGCTAGGCAATAAAGTGCTAAGCAATAAAGTGCGTTTTCTAACTACAATCAATGGTTATTACCTTGCTGTGGCTGTTTGTCTGCCCCGCGCCCCGACGCGCGTTTCGCTCGCTGCTTCCTCAGGAGGGTTTGAATATGGTCTCAGTCCACTGGTGTCACCTTATATCATCCTACTGCATGGAGGTAGACCCACATCTCCTGAGCACCAGAACCCGCTTATCTACCCTGGTACACAGACAGCAAGTATAAAGTATATACTTTATACTTGCTGTTTAATTGACTGTCATACTCTGTAATTGAGTCTGCAAGCAGGTAAATTATGTCTCCGTATCTTTGACTAGATGATGTTCAATATATAGGAAGTATAGGTTGAGACATTCCTGTTGTATATTGTATATTTCTGCATGCAGACCGACTATGTTTTTTCAGAGGTATGTCTTTCATGTCTAGACAGACTTACGTCAGGATTGAATAACCCCAGCACTTTTTGACTGAGTTTATTGTCTGGCTGAACATTTGGTTTTCAGTAATTCCTCTTGTCACTAGACACGAGGGTTACCTCTGAGCTGTCATTGGTACAACTATTGGTACAACTATTGGTGTTAATAGTTGGGGCAGGAATTCTTTTAAATATTGACTATGAAATAAAAGTTAAGTTTTATTCTTTAATGTTTCATCCGTGCTGTTATGAGACCAGCTGCGCTGGCTTACAGTTGTACACCAGACCCTAGAATTGTGATATTACCTGCAACCATGCAGACATGAACAGTCACAGGCTACAGCTAGTGTGCAGGTGCTGCACTCCACCCTCACACCTCTCCACACCCACTCGGTATGGAGGTGACATATAGAGGGAAACACCATATACACTTGAGTATAAGCCAAGTTTTTTAGCAGGGCAGGTCCTCTTCTTACTTCATGTGCGGCGGCGCCAGCTCCATGTTAGCAACAGGAGCTGGTAACAGCGCACATAGAGTATGAAGAGGACCTGCCCAGGGCATCGGAAAGGTGAGTGGTTCATTTTTATATGTGCTGGGCATACTGTGGGCTGGCAGGCTATATACTACATGGGCTGGCTTTATTCTCCAGGGTGCTGGCTATATACTACACGGGGCTGGCTAGCTATATACTACGGGGGCTGGCTATATACAACAGGGGGCGGGCTGGCTGCCTGGCTATATACCACTGGGGGCTGGCTGACTATATACTACTGGAAGCTTGCTGGCTATATACTGGGGAGGCTGTGACTAATGCCTTTCCCACCAGCTTATATTTGAGTCAATAGCTTTTCCAGTTTTTGGTGGTAAAATTAGGGGCCTTGGCTTATACTAAGGTTGGCTTATACTTCAGTACTTACAGTAATCACAACTCCTGGCATACAAATCACCCAAATATATGGTATTCTGAACAAGTCCTTAGAGGTAAAAATGGTGTCAGCTGACACTGTGAAATGCTTGTGATATACCAAGATGCTGATACACTGAAGGCATGGCTTCATCTTTGGCAGCACACAGTCTCTGAAATGATGTGATGCTTTCTGAATGCCTTTCACTTTAGGTGTTAGAATGAGAGTAACAGAGCTTGCATCTGACACTCCCTTCATTGGTCTTTGCAGTTTCCAGATTTGCAGAGAGAGATACTGTACAACATCCATTACTTAGCAACAGAACATCCGGTCATCACAACAATGTACAAATTTAATAGCCATTCACTTTCATTATCTCTCATTTATAATAAATCACATTTTCTTTAGCCTGGCCCATCAAGTCTGACAGTGTTAACCATAATGGCTTCTGTCTGTTTGATTCAATAGAAAGTCATGTTTTCTTGTATGGTTGTATATAAAGTATATTGTAGGAGACAGGATATGTAAGTTAATAATAAATGCTGATAATATAATGGCAAAACAGGTGACAATCCTTTTACAGCACTGACATGATCTGTATAACTAAACAGAAAATGAACCATTTCAGAGTTTGCAACACATTTATTACATCGACTCGACAGAGTTGTGTTGCATGCTGCAAGCTAAAGGTGCACGAAAAAAAGATGGTGCAGAATGCGCCAGGTAATTGAAGACCTTGCGCCAGAATTCAATATTCTGGGGCATTAAAGGGCAATCCCCATTTCGGCAAATTATTGTGATTGTTTGTATGATGAATGTTATACAATTTTCCAATATACTTTCTGTATCAATTTCTTACAATTTTCTGGATCTCTGTTTGCTGTCCTTCTGTAGAAAGCTTCTATGTTTACCTATGCATAAAAATCTGACCATGGTCACACAGGTGTACAGCTTGTTGGTATCACGGAGAGTATTCAGAGCTGTGTGTTGTAACTACCCATGCACCTGTGTGACCATGGTCAGATTTCTGTCCACTGGAAATAAACAATAAAGCTTTCTATAGAATAACAACAAGCAGAGATCTAGGAAACGGTGAGGAATTGATTCAGAAAGTATATTGGAAAATTGTATAACTTTTCATTGTTGAAACTATAACATGTATCTGATGAAATGGGAACTCCCATTTAAGTTAGTGTCCAGAAAGTAGTTACCCCACCACTGTTATTATATGAGAACCATAAATACTATTTGGAGGTATTAGCAAAACAGTACATGAATTTGTAATGAAATCGTATGTGAATTATGTTAATATTCATATTTACAGCATATGAAACATTTATATACTTATATGTACAGTAATAATTTTGCACCATGTGAGGGATAGGTGGAGGGTAGGCCCAATGTACTCCATATCAACTCATTCTATAGCACAAGAAAGAGCTATATCCTGGCCTGACCATTCAATATTGTTAGATTGTTAATGGGTACCATACATTATTATTTGAAATAATTTTATTATTCATAAACACTGTTTATGTCCAATAATTATGCATTGGCATTCATCACACGTACATAGCAGTGATGACAACGATTGTATCACTAGCTATTCTTCCATAATGTTCAGTGCTGAGTTATTGGAATTGTATCCTCCTGATCTTCCTAAGAGAGAGCTGGAGAAGCTGGCAGAAGCATGTTTTTTTGTCAAGGATGTTCTCTCTGGAGGCAGAACTGGAAATCATCTGAGGATCATTTTCAGGAAAAGGGATGTCACTTGTCAGATCTCATTCTGCCTGGAAACAAAATAAAAAGAATCAAACATACAACATATCTATAACAGTGTTAATAGGAGGAACGTGTCTTTAATACAGTTAATGGCTACAGCCCTGTGATCTTGCTCATTATTTTTCATTTAAGCCTGATATATTTATGCAACTGTCAATTGTTGTTTGATACCTAAAATCTAATGAAACAATCCGATTGCGTGCAACACAATCCCCAGTTATATACCTGTCACAGCATCGCAAATCTCCAAAACGTCGGAAAATCCAACGAAAGTGCGATCAGCGGACCCTTAGTAAATAAGCCCCAATATCTTAAACATTATTATTTGCCTAAGATTTCTGCTTTTGCTGCTCCTTTAGATGCTCCTTTAGATGCCCCGATGATTTCCGATTTGCTCCGAATTCCGCTGGGATTATGTCGCACGTGATCGGTTGCATGCATGCAAGAAATAGAAGGTGCACCAAGAAATAGAAGGTGAACTCCGGTCAACTCCAGCGGACCTCGGCGCAGCAGCGACCCCTAGTGGATATCGGCGCACGGACCTTAGTGAATCCCGGCCGGACCCGAATCAGCGTCGGAGAACCCGCCACTGGATCGCGTCTGGACCGGGTAAGTAAATCTGCCCCAATGTGTCCCGTGGTATCAACAGACCTTTTAAACCAGCTAGTTCTAAGGTTTTTGAATCAGATTTGGTTTTACATATGCCATACATAGTACATGCCATGCTAACACACCATGTGATGACTGATTGACAGAAGTGCTGGTTGTTGGACCCTGCCAGTCCAGTACCATAGACCTACCTTCAGGATAGGTGATCAATAATCCTGGAATAACCTTTAATATCCACATGAATAGTAGAATTCCCAGCAGAACATGGTCCAGAGCATCACAAATCACCTGAACAAAGCATCCCAATACCAACTTTTCCACATTTGTACATCCTTCCAAATAAAATAAAAATATGATCAGACCAAGCCACATTCTTACATTGCTTTATGGTCTTTTTGTGATGCTATTTCAACAGCGTAGAAAGGTAACATGGATTTTCTGAGCCATCTGCAGAAACTCGGGCCCATGGGCGGCAAGTTTTAGGAAACAATGTGGTCTCACAACTTTCATAAAGGGGCTTCTCAGGGGCCCACACCTGCCCATACCTGGGCCCTATATGAAGATACGCTAGGTTAAAAAAAACTCTATATACACCTCTGGCTCCTTCATTGTCTTGCGTGTGTGGACATTTCTGTAAAGGGAGTTGCCCTTCTATGGACATTTCGTTTATGGGGGCCTCTGCATTGCACATTTCATTAAAGGGGGCTCTGCAGTGCACATTTCATTAAAGGGGGCTCTACTGTGAACATTTCTTAAAAGGGGATCCTTGTAGTAGCCACATCATTAAACGGGGGCTCTACTGTGGACATTTATTTAAATGGGGACTCTGCAGTGGCCATTTCATTAAAGGGGGCAAGCTCTGTATAGTGCTGCATTATCTGTGAGCGCTATATAAATAAAGGAATTATTAATTATTATTATTAGGAGGGCCTGCAGTAGCCATTTCATTAAAAGGGGGTTCTACTGTGGACATTTCTTTAAAGGGGGGCCATGCTGTGGACATGTAATTAAAGGGGGGCTCTGCTGTGGACAATTCTGTAAAGGGGGGCACTGCTGTGGACATTTTATTAAAAGGGGGCTCTGCTTTGGATACTTTTGTAAAAGAGAGGCTTTGCTGTGGACATTTCTGTAAAGGGGGCCCTGCTGTGGACATTTAATTAATCCGGGGCCAGTACGGGCTGAGGTGGTGTCGTGAGGCGTAGGAGATTAGGCCATAAGGCACAAGGTTGGTTTGGATGCTGAGGGGGGGATTTAATTTGTCTTGCCTGTACTATAATTAAACGCTATTGACACGCTATTTCTAAGTTTCTATAGTAAGTAAAGTTAAATTAACAAATTGCAGCTATGTCTATATTCAGAGTTTGGCGGGTGGCGTCTCTTAGTACTAGTCACATGTTCATGTTTCACATGAATGAACTTCTGCTCTCCTCCATCCTGCCTTCTAAATTCACACATAGATACCTACCATGCATAGCATAGCTACCATTTCAGTAGTTAATACAGGTGATTCTACATTCTCTTTTCCCTCTTAAAGGAAATCTACCATCAAAATCCATTATGATAGATCTCATAGATCCAGGCACCGTGACTGTGTTGTTTTCCATGGGCTTCCTTCTTCTAAAATTAACTTTTAAAACTTATGCTGAGTCTGAAAGGCCACTTATACTTGATGCAGATTCACAGGCCTATATACTGCCTCACCCTCCTTCCTGGTTGGCACTCACCCTCCTTCTGCCTGATGTAATCTCACTGCAGAAGAGGAAGTTTCAACACACAGTGGAAGGGGAAAGTTCTCCTTTGCACACTGTAACAGCCTGTGAATCTGAAGCATGGATGGGGCTCTGGGAACTGCCTCCGTAGTCCTTCAGGCTTATAAACATAATTTTAAAAGTTAGAAGTTAGAAGAAAGGAGACCATGGATAACAAATAAAAGAAGATTACCTCAGCCACAGTGCCTGAATCTATAAGTAAGTGTTAACTTGGTTCATCCATGCTTGATTTTGATGGTGGATTTCATTTAACTGTTATACTGAAAATGGAAAATAACAGATATTGTTAACAGCAGGACTTCCTGTATCAGAATAGGCTGTCTACTGCGAGATGGGAAGGCGAAAGGTGTAGCTGAGGGAGAAGAGCAGCAGGACTTCCTGTATCAGAATAGGCTGTCTACTGCAAGATGGGAAGGCGAAAGGTGTAGCTGAGGGAGAAGAGCAGCAGGACTTCCTGTATCAGAATAGGCTGTCTACTGTGAGATGGAAGGGGAAAGGTGTAGCTGAGGGAGAAGAGCAGCAGGACTTCCTGTATCAGAATAAGCTGTCTACTGTGAGATGGGAAGGGGAAAGGTGTAGCTGAGAGAGAAGGGCAGCAGGACTTCCTGTATCAGAATAAGCTGTCTACTGTGAGATGGGAAGGGGAAAGGTGTAGCTGAGGTAGGAGAGCAGCAGGACTTCCTGTTTCAGAATAAGCTGTCTACTGTGAGATGGGAAGAGGAAAGGTGCAGCTGAGTAAGGGGAGCAGCAGGACTTCCTGTATCAGAATAAGCTGTCTACTGTGAGGTGGGAAGGTGAAAGGTGTAGCTGAGTAAGGGGAGCAGCAGGACTTCCTGTATCAGAATAAGCTGTCTACTGTGAGGTGGGAAGGGGAAAGGTGTAGCTGAGGGAGAAGAGCAGCAGGACTTCCTGTATCAGAATAAGCTGTCTACTGTGAGATGGGAAGGGGAAAGGTGTAACCGAGGGTGTAGAGCAGCAGGATTTCCTGTATCAGAATGAGCTTCTACTGTGATAGGGGAGTGAAAGTGAAGAGGCATGGCTAAGGTAGGGGACAAGCAGGACTTTCTGTATCAGTGTGAGCTGTCTACTGTGAGAGAGGAAGCATAGAGTTGTAGCTGAGGGAGGAGAGCAGCAGGACTTCATGTATGAAAATTGCTGTTTACTGTGAGATGGGAAGCGGAGAGGCATGGCTGAGAGGGGGAGCAGCAGCAGGACTTCCTGTATCAGTATGAGCTGTTTCCTGTGAGATGAAAGGTTAAAGGCTTGGCTGAGGGATGGGGGCAGCAGGACTTGCCAGAGCTGGTAGCTAATGCTGATGATTGAGAAGAGAGAGAGAGTTTACTGCTTGAATCCTTTTCAGGGTAGCTGTGGGCTGTACTTTTAAACTAAACACTGGCACAAAGATTAGGAAACTTTGAACACATCAGAATTTTATTTATACAACAGGGAGTTGGCAAAGGTTCACATAGCCTTTAAACATTACATACCTAGCCAACATGACATACATTTGATAATACTAACATAATCCTAATTCTAAATATACTCTATTTGCATTGTATGTCTTTACATTTTTTTTCAAAACCAGACCAAGATTGTTGTTCTATTCTGTATGTCCGTAAGATATTGTAAGTTTATTACATGAAATGCTTTGTGAAAAAGCCTTTGCATAATCATCAAATGTGGTGGAGGGGCTTAGTACCTATGGATTCTCTACAAAAGCTGAAAATGTGCTATTGCTAATTATAGAAGTTAGTCAGATGCTGAGGTTGTTAATTAAACACAGCTAAGTAAGGAAAATTAGGAAAATGCCTGGCACAGACAAGAAATTTCTAATTGAAACTAATGATGAAATCACTGGAAGTCATCCCCAGACAATAGCAGTGTTGCCTATGCAGGTTTAAAATGAGCATGCCCTTCTGTCCAGTTGCCATGGACACCTACGTAGATATATTATTGGACTAGCAAATGGAGAAACATGTCAGGGTTGTAAATTCCTTGCAGCCATTCATTGTTCAAAGAACTAAAAATATCAAGTGTATAGCCTGACCGCCCTATAACATAACATACAACAGGAGTTGACAGTTGTTTGTTCAGCCAAAACATTTCACTCTAGTCACTGCCAGTAAATTGTAACTACTCATTAGGAGCCTCACATTTCCAGTATGTTGCCAGTTGGATCGTGAAAATGAAAGCATGTATAGTGTCTAGGGGTAAATAAAATGCATTCCGAAACTTTGGGGCAGCATATGAAGAATTATAGCATTAAAATACATAAAGTGATATTGATACTAATTTTTAAGTTTAAACATCTATCCAATATATGTGACTCATGTGCAGATTCACATCGGCACTGAGTCAGACTGGAGTACCTAGGGGGAAATTGATTCCGGGGCCCACCCTATTGCTGCTTAGAAATTGTATCCATATTGTGGCAATCTGGGATCAGGAAATTTCTAGGCATTGAGATAAGAATGAATCCTTTTCTCCTTCCTTGGCTGCAGGGGTTACATTAAGTCAGGGAATTTTGTGTACAGTCACAGATTAATCTTTCACCGGTGCTATCGACTAGGGATCCTACCCCCTTAATGTCAGAAAGTAAAGACTAAGCACACCTTGCTAGATTTGAAGGAGGTTCGGAAAGTTATTGTTTACGTCTTAAGGTTTAAAACACAATAGTCATATAGAGAAGGTCTGCCGTATAAAACAGTACAGCCGTGCTAGGGTATACATGCTACACCTTTGTGCTGGTGGCTGGGCTTTGGTTAGGGATAGCAGACTACACATGAGGATGGTTAGCCATTGATTACAGGACTAATCAGACACACACAGAAGTAAGATACAGTGCCTCTCAGATAACCTGTCTCCTCCTCTGGGTTAAGCTGCACATGACAACATCTCCCCGACATAACTGATCACTGCAGAGTTTTCCAGCAGATATCTTTAGCACCATGCAGCACATCTTGCACATTTATATGTTTGCGTCAGTTTTCTGTCTGACTTTGCACTGAAAAGAACATGCAAACTGCTTGCACATGTATTTATAAAATGTCTGCGCCAGTTTTGTGTCACAGCTGCACCGTGTCCGACAAATGAGAAAAAATTTGCACCAAAAGGGGCATGTTAGTGCTTACTGTGCATCACATTTATTACTGACATGCGCCACAATTCTGCAGCATGAACAAAGTGCACCAAAAAAAGAATAGTGACACTTCCCAAGCAGTGCAGGGGGCGCCAAATTAATGAAGACCGTGCACCAGCATTAAGTAATCTGCACACTCCACAGGCAGCTGCACATAGTACAGACTGCACTCGTTTAGATAAATGTGTCCCTTTATCCCTAAAAAAAAATACCATAGTCACTTGTAACACTTATAACTTGGCACATGGTTAGCAATGTCACATACTGACTAGACTGTGCCCCCCCCCCGGACACAACTGTATGTCACCATAATAAAAACCATGCTGTGCCCCTGCACACATTAAAAATGACATAGCATTACAGTCCTTGATATTTTACACTATGTACAGTACATAGCCTCTAAATGAATAATACTGTACCCTTATTGCATTATACACAGTGCTACCAAATCAAAATGCCCCAGTCAAGTCCAAAATATTAATTTGTATACAGTACTGCTTATAGGCTAAGGGTGCAGTCACACACGGAGTCTGGGGGAGATACTCAGCATGATCACATATGTGTTTCCATTAAAATACATGTGATTGTAACGAACACCTTTAACTTTGAAAAAGCACTGGCACGTGGTTTTCTCAGGCATCAACCAGTGGAAGAACAAAGGAAACCATGGCAGCAGTATAATAATAACCCTACGCAATAATCCCTGATCTTGACCTGTAAGAGGGAGTAAACATATAAGCGAAACGCAATTATTTCCTGTGACGAAAGTTGTAGTTATAGTTTTATGTTAGTCTATATTTGCCATGTTTTGGTATGTTACCACGGGTAGAAAAATTGAAACGCTAGAGAATCTAGTAGAGATGTATAGTAGAGATGTATAGGGAAGACGACTATAAGAATAAGGATCATACGGAGCGAAGCTCCAAGGAGGCCAAGGAGGCATAACACCCTTGTCTTATGGAAAAAACGTTGTATGTATTACTTTTTGGAAAATGTAATAAAAAGAAATTTACAAAAAAAAAAATACATGCGATTGGTAACGAGCACCCAATCTTTTGCATGTAAACAATGCAAAACACCAGGTGCTTGTTAGCGATTGCATGCATTCCAATGGAAACAGATAAGTGATCAGGCTGAGCCCCGCCTCCAAGCGTTTGCATGGCATTTCTAAACACAATGCAAATGCCACATGTATGCGCCACACCCTGAATATAAATAATGTGCCTCCAAATTATTAAAAATTCACATACACTGCCCCCTTGAATTTCATACAACCTCCTCCTCCTTTCATTATATATATATATATATATATATATATATATATATATACAGTATATATATATATATATATATATATATATATATACTCCATTTTTTACAATATCTTCACAAGCTTTCATATTATATATACAGTCCCCCCTTCTCATTTAATGTTATACATTCAGCCCCCATTATATATATATATATATATATATATATATATACACCTTCCCACTGCTTTCATTTGGGCTGTAGGAAAAAAAAATTACTTACCTGTGCAGGACTTCTCACATCCTCCGTTTCTCTTCTCTCTGTAGTGCGAGTCAGATTGGAACAGGATGCACGGCTGTGTGATCACATGCCGCACATCCAGGGTCAGAGTGCGGTGTGAGCTAGGAAGTCTCTGGTCATGTCGCACTGAGAATCAATGACATCGGCTTCTGAAAGATGCGGATGTCATTGGAATTTCAGTGTGAATTTGACTGCCGCATCGAGTGCAATTATTATCTCTGCCAGGGGGGTGGCCCCTGCAATAGCTCCAGGTGTCAGGGCCCACAGGTGGGCTAGTCAGGGCGTTGAGGTGATTGTATCCTAGGACAACTATCTTGTTTCTAAGGAAAAATATAACATTTATGTAATGTAACATTTTATGTAATAGGAGATGCAGCAGCATGGCGTTAACCTGATATTTCCGGCTTATAGTCCAACTTTTTTCTCAACTGCCCCATACATATCCAAGCTCGGCATCTTTAAGTGTGCATGGTTTTCAGTAAACAATGGGAAATAAGTCTCTGACAAGACTTTATGGCATTAGTTTTAAGGAGTTTTCAAGGATATATTTTGTGATTACCAGAGTTTTTTGGTGTATGACTAGGGATTAAGAACTATTGAAAATCTGCTTGTTATACAGATTTGTGAATTCTGTGAAGTGCTTTTTGACATAGCTTATCACATACAGAAACAAAATGTGAGGCTTGAATTTTTTTGTTGGTGATGGCAAATCTTTATTTTTGACAATATAAACTGCAGGAGACGATACACATGCCTTATCGGCCCGACTTGATTCATCTCTGCCAGCTGGCTGGACTAAAGAGAACTGAATTAATATCATTTACTCTGTCTGCTCCCGTGCTCCATGACTCAGCAGGGCTGATATCTCCCTTGGCAAGAACAAGATGAGACACTGTATCTCTTAGTATAAAACTCTGCCAGCAGAATAAGCTTACAGAACTTTAACCAAAAAGAACGGTTAATGGGGGGGCATTTATTATCAACTTTCAAACGGAAAACTGGTGGAATTCTCTTTCCTTTGTTGCACCTCTTGAGACTTATTTATGAAGTGTCAGCGCCACAATATCGGTGCTTTTCTGACATTCAGGACTTTTTCTTTTTTGGAGGCAAAATTGTGGGACCACTTGTGAATTCGACACTTTTCTGGAGCATCTATTTTTCCGACTCGTTTTGTGGCCAATTTTTGGCACACAATTTGACCAGTTAAAAGCTGGTCTAGAAATTTCTATTTTACCTTCATGAATGGAGAGACAGTTCTACGCCTTTTTGTTTGTGCGCCAATTCATTAAATTGCCGCACAAACTTACATCCCACTGAAAATTATAGTACACTTCCTGCTTCCCCCCCCGCACCCAAATTGATAAATGCATTCCAATATGTCCATGGTTTAAAATACAAAGAATATACTACACTATCTGTACGCGTATTTCTTCTAGTGAAATTGTCTTAAAGAGATATGGCAATGAAGGAGGATTAGGAAACGCGATGGAGTTGGTCTGAATGGTGACCAATTCTTGTCAGAAACCTGTGGAGACGTGCAATACTCATTGAAAAGGATCGATGCGTCAAGCAATGTACTGTGTTGGATCCATAAAAAATTTATAAAGGATTGTTGGAGCTCTGGTCAGAGTAATTTCTCTCTTTCTTTTGTTTTAATTGTGGGACTGTTTGTGGACCCGTCCTGAGCCGTTGTTAGCTCCTAGGAGCCAAGTGTGCAACACATTGGGGGTCATTTACTAAGGGCCCGATTCGCGTTTTCCGACGTGTTACCCGAATATTTCCGATTTGCGCCGATTTTCCCTGTATTGGCCCAGGTTTTTTGACGCACGCGATGGAAATGGGGGGGGGCATGGCCGAATGAAAACCTGACAGATTCGGAGAAAAAGACGCATTTTAAAAAAAAAAGGGTCGCTGGACACACGCTTACCTTCACTCACGATGGCTCGGTGAACTTCAGTGCGTTCCAATGGTCTTCAGCACAGCAGCGACATCTGGTGGACGTCAGGGGAACTGCCTTAGTGAATCGCCGGAAGACCCGAATCCACCACAGAGAACGTGCTGCTGGATCGCAAATGGACCGGGTAAGTAAATCTGCCCCATTAAGATTGTTATATGTCCATGGTCTATGTCAGTGATGGCTAACCTATGGCACTGGTGCCAGAGGTGGCACTCAGAGCCCTTTCTGTGGGCACTCAGGCCATCACCAGAGATGACTCCAGGTATCTTCCTGCAATCACAGACAGCCCAGGACTTGCTGTGCACAGAGCTATTTTAAAGTGACAGTGCTACCTGGGACTATTTTCTGCTTTATTGGTGTCCTCAGTGAAAACTGTGACAGAGAAGGGAGTATAAATCACAAATTAAATTTCTGTGTTGGCACTTTCCAATAAATAAGCGGGTCTTTGTTGTAGTTTGGGCACTCTGTCTCTAAAAGGTTCGCCATCACTGGTCTATGTCTATAGTCAAGTCTATTGATGTCTTTATTAATAGTATTACTACATTTTTCTTCATAATAATAATTTTTATTTATAAAGCGCTTTACAAATTCTGGGGAACTTATACAAATAAAATAAGACAGAGTCATAACAGTCACATGAAACAGTAGGAATGAGGACCCTGCATGCAAAAGCTTACAGTCTATCTTCTGCTTTATAATTCCATGTTTCCAACAGCAGCATTCCACATCCCATATTTCCTACTGCAGCAACTCTTTATATATTCTCTACATGTAACTATTTACAGGTATCTTCGGTAACTTTTTCTTGGGAACAGTCAGGTTTTATGCCATTATTTCCCTCTTTACACAACCTCCACACAAGTGGGGCATGAAAGGATGTTGGGAGGGGGGGGGGGAGGGTTGCAGCCGGTGGACTTGGTTATCATGGCCTGGCATAGAATTACTGATGGGTACAGCTGCCCGACACGTACATCAGGAGGAGCCCTCTGATATAATTGACTTGCAGGAGGGGCAGGAATTACATCATACACTTGCGCACCTAGTGTATGATAATTAACTACCTTATGTATTTATCTTTCTGGGGGGTTGTCTTGTGAATTATGAATAATGAACCCTTTATAAGATTGTCAATGTCTGTGTTTTCGGCTTTCAATTCCTGCTTTCCAAAAGCCATATGTTTTATATTTCTTTAAATAAAGTTCATTATTTTAGTTTTTCATGCAAAGGGGAATTTGTGATTAAATGCATTTTCAATACTATATTACTCAGGGAAATACATCCATCCATTTTGTTGCAGGGAGGATTGGTCAAGGTAAGGCTCATGAATTAAAGCTATATTTCTTTCGAGAAAGTCTTTATTCCTGACAAGCATGGTGGAAGTTTCCTAGATAAAATTCATAGAAATTAGATTACTGCTTTCTTAATTATTGAGTTTCTTATCGAACACAGGATTGTTCTCATGCTTAATTTTATTTTCTCTTCTCAATATTCAAATATTACAGGTTGCGATTTTCAGTTTAAACTGAAATGATCATAAATAATAGTATTGTTATTGGTTAGTAGAGTCGTCTTGCAGTCCTGGGGCCTTGGGTGCAAATTTGGGATTAAACTTCTATTTTTGGAGGGTCGGAGGAAACCTAAGAAGTAAAACTGGCCCCTGATATAAATGACTGTAAGGGCATTTGGGACCTGCGCCTAATGTTAGAACGAAGGATCTGTGGTCCTCTGTTCCACTAACATTGTGTTATGGACTGGTGGCTGAACAAACTGTGCACTCTCCATTAAAGTCACTGGGAGTGCTGAATATAACAAAGGTTTCTTGCATGTCTAATTACCAATTAACTCTAATCAAGAGAGTAACTAAACCTCTATTCTCACAATAGGTACTGGTATCACCAACTGATATGTTAAAAGTGCAGGAGAAGAGGCACCCTTTAACCGATTAACTGTGAGTGCAGACTTTGGGACTTAAAGGAAACCTACCATGGGGATTCTACCATCAGAAGTTGATCTGATGGTAGATTCCTCCTGCCTGCCTCTGCCCTAATCTGTAATTTAATACTCCACTCTATACTAGAACCTAACCTAACTTGTTAAAAACTTGTTTATTTTAGTAATATGTAAAAAAAAAAAGCTACGGGAGCATGTACTAGTCTGGCCAGGCACTGGAAGGTAAAGCTAATCCACGCCCCAGTAGCCTCAGCAGTGCATTTACATATTACTAAAATAAAGTTTTTAACAAGTTAGGTTGGGTTCCAGGATTATTAAATTACAGATTAGGGCAGAGGCAGACAGGAGGAATCTACCATCACATCAACTTCTGATAGTAGATTCCTCATGGCAGGTTTCCTTTAAATGTTTGATGTATCCATCAGCACTGCATTCCTGTGCTGCAGGGATCCAACAATCACAGTTTCCATGTAGCATAAGAATGTCGACCACTTTGGGGAGAAGAGGAACCATAAATATATTATAATAATAATCTTTATTTATATAGCGCCATCAAATTCCGTAGTGCTTTACAAATCATAGTATAGTAGTTCTACAGACTGGCAGTGGGGAATGAAATATATTCTTACATGGATCAGTCAGGAGGGGCTTAAATTAATGAATTCACATACCAATTTTTAAAGCTCCCCAGTGTCTTTTTTTAATTTGATTTTGAATTAATTCTTTTGTCAGTAGAAAAATCCTATAAAAGCATCTACAAAATGCAACTTTTTATTTAAATAATAAAGTCTGCTCACTTCCATTCCTTTTTCTCACACTGGTGGCCTGTTGACAGCTTCTGTTCTGATGTAGTGTGTCATTCTGGGCAGGTTATCAGTGGCCAAAGCAGCAAGCTCCATGGCAATGGTATTTGGTTATGAAGTGATGTTGAGTTTGTATAGAGTTCACATGGAATTTCTGTCCTGGGCTACAGCTCTCCATAGTGTATGCGCATGCTGAAAAACATCAAATAATTAGAGATGAGCGAGCACTAAAATGCTCGGGTACTCGTTATTCGAGACGAACTTTTCCCGATGCTCGAGTGCTCGTCTCGAATAACGAACCCCATTGAAGTCAATGGGAGACTCAAGCATTTTTCAAGGGGACCAAGGCTCTGCACAGGGAAGCTTGGCCAAACACCTGGGAACCTCAGAAAAGGATGGAAACACCACGGAAATGGACAGGAAACAGCAGGGGCAGCATGCATGGATGCCTCTGAGGCTGCTTAATCGCACCATTATGCCAAAATTATGGGCAACAGCATGGCCATGACAGAGTGACAGAATGAAGCTAGATAGCATCTAAAACATGCAATAATTGACCCTGACACTATAGGGGACGGCATGCAGAGGCAGCGGCAGCAGGCTAGAGAGTGGCATGGCGACATACCCTAAATGGACTCAGGCTTCAAACCAATGGGTGGCAGAGAGGAACCAAAGGAGGTGAGCAAGAAGCGCTCAAATAATATCGGTACATGATAAAAGTTTGCCAGTATATTTTGTGGATTACACAGCAGGGTGGCGACAAAGTTAACATGGAAGCCATGAAAACAACCCAAAATTCTGCCTGACACAGCTCGTTTGATAAGGGGACCATGTATGGAGGCAGTGAACTAGTAGTAGATTAAAGGTGCTGCAGTTAAAACTATGTTAGTTGGATCTTGGCATGGAGTTGGCGCTCCGCTGCCAGGCGAGCTTTCGCCAATCCAAGCCCCTGTCTCTAGGCTACTCCCCAAACAGCACTTCTAAGAACCTTTTGTATAAGATCAAGTGTAGTAGCGTTCTTATAAGTTTAGGATATGGCGGGTGAGGGGAATGTAAACAGATGCGCAAGAAGCGCTGAAATAATATTGGTAAATGATAAAAGTTTATTAGTATATTTTGTGGATAACACAGCTGGGTGGCGACAAAGTTAACAACTTTGATGTGGAATCCATGAAAACAACCCAAATTTCTGCCTGACACACCTCGTTTGATAAAGGGACGATGTATGGAGGCAGCTATATGGACGACTTTTGGAGGTAGCAATGGAGACAACGTGTGGAGGCTGCTATGGAGACAATTTAATTTGGATAGTGCCTGTATGTGGCAGTCCCAAAAATTTTTCAAACCAGAGGAGCAGGTAGGTGGCCCTCCAGAAAAATAGAATAGATTGAGTGCCTGTATGTGGCAGTCCCAAAAAGTTTTCAAACCAGAGGAGCAGGTAGGTGGCCCTCCAGAAAAATTGAATAGATTGAGTGCCTGTATGTGGCAGTCCCAAAAAGTTTTCAAACCAGAGGAGCAGGTAGGTGGCCCTCCAGAAAAATTGAATAGATTGAGTGCCTGTATGTGGCAGTCCCAAAAAGTTTTCAAACCAGAGGAGCAGGTAGGTGGCCCTCCAGAAAAATTGAATAGATTGAGTGCCTGTATGTGGCAGTCCCAAAAAGTTTTCAAACCAGAGGAGCAGGTAGGTGGCCCTCCAGAAAAATTGAATAGATTGAGTGCCTGTATGTGGCAGTCCCAAAAAGTTTTCAAACCAGAGGAGCAGGTAGGTGGCCCTCCAGAAAAATAGAATAGATTGAGTGCCTGTATGTGGCAGTCCCAAAAAGTTTTCAAACCAGAGGAGCAGGTAGGTGGCCCTCCAGAAAAATTGAATCGATTGAGTGCCTGTATGTGGCAGTCCCAAAAAGTTTTCAAACCAGAGGAGCAGGTAGGTGGCCCTCCAGAAAAATAGAATAGATTGAGTGCCTGTATGTGGCACTCCCAAAAATTGTTTAAAACAGAGGAACGGGTCGGTGGCCCTCCAGAAAAATTGAATAGATTGAGTGCCTGTATGTGGCACTCCCAAAAATTGTTTAAAACAGAGGACCGGGTCGGTGGCCCTCCAGAAAAATTAAATGCATAAAGTACTATAGCAAGAGCCAGTGGGCCCTGTCAAAAAATAGCCAGTTTCCTCTGCTTTACTGTACAAAGAGGAGGAGAAGGAGGAAAATGAGGAGGAGGAGGAGTGGATCAATTATTCAGGTTGAGCTTCCTTCACCTGGTGGAGATTGGAAATTATGAGAAATCCAGGCTTTATTCATCTTAATAAGCGTCAGCCTGTCAGCGCTGTCAGTCGACAGGCGTGTACGCTTATCGGTGATGATGCCACCAGCTGCACTGAAAACCCGCTCGGACAAGACGCTAGCGGCAGGGCAGGCAAGAACCTCCAAGGCGTACAGCGCCAGTTCGTGCCACATGTCCAGCTTTGAAACCCAGTAGTTGTAGGGAGCTGTGTGATCATTTAGGACGATGGTATGGTAAGCTACGTACTCCCTCACCATCTTTCTGTAAAGATCAGCCCTACTCTGCCGAGACTGGGGACAGGTGACAGTGTCTTGCTGGGGTGACATAAAGCTGGCAAAAGCCTTGTAAAGCGTACCCTTGCCAGTGCTGGACAAGCTGCCTGCTCGCCTACTCTCCCTCGCTACTTGTCCCGCAGAACTACGCACTCTGCCGCTAGCGCTGTCAGAAGGGAAATACTGTTTCAGCTTGTGCACCAGGGCCTGCTGGTATTCATGCATTCTCACACTCCTTTCCTCTGCAGGGATGAGAGTGGAAAGATTTTGCTTGTACCGTGGGTCCAGGAGAGTGAACACCCAGTAATCGGTGCTGGAATAAATTCTTTGAACGCGAGGGTCACGGGATAGGCAGCCTAGCATGAAATCTGCCATATGCGCCAGAGTACCAACGCGTAAGAATTCACTCCCCTCACTGGCCTGACTGTCCATTTCCTCCTCCTCCAACTCCTCCAACTCCTCTTCTTCTGCCCATACACGCTGAACAGTAAAGGACTCAACAATGGTCCCCTCTTGTGTCTCGCCAACATTCTCCTCCTCTTCCTCCTCATCCTCCTCCACCTCCACCTCCTCCGATATGCGCTGAGAAACAGACCTAAGGGTGCTTTGGCTATCAACAAGGGAATCTTCTTCCCCCGTCTCTTGTGACGAGCGCAAAGCTTCCGACTTCATGCTGATCAGAGAGTTTTTCAACAGGCCAAGCAGCGGGATGGTGAGGCTGATGATGGCGGCATCGCCACTGACCATCTGTGTTGACTCCTCAAAGTTACTCAGCACCTGACAGATATCAGACATCCACGTCCACTCCTCATTGTAGACTTGAGGAAGCTGACTGACCTGACTACCAGTTCTGGTGGAAGTTGACATCTGGCAGTCTACAATGGCTCGGCGCTGCTGGTAAACTCTGGATAACATGGTCAGTGTTGAATTCCACCTCGTGGGCACGTCGCACAACAGTCGGTGAGCGGGCAGTTGGAGGCGGCGCTGCGCTGCCCTGAGAGTGGCAGCATCTGTGCTGGACTTCCTGAAATGCGCACAGATGCGGCGCACCTTCGTGAGCAAATCTGACAGATTGGGGTATGTCTTGAGGAAACGCTGAACTATCAGATTTAACACATGGGCCAGGCATGGCACATGTGTCAGTCTGCCGAGTTGCAGAGCCGCCACCAGGTTACGGCCGTTGTCACACACAACCATGCCTGGCTTCAGGTTCAGCGGTGCCAGCCACAGATCAGTCTGCGCCGTGATGCCCTGTAATAGCTCTTGGGCGGTGTGTCTTTTATCGCCTAGGCTCAGCAGTTTGAGCACCGCCTGCTGTCGCTTAGCAACAGCACTGCTGCTGTGCCTAGAGCTACCGACTGATGGCGCCGTGCCCACGGATGGTAGTTCGGAGGAGGAGGTGGAGGAGGGGTGGGAGGAGGAGGAGGCATAGTAGGCCTGAAACACCTGGACCGAGGTAGGCCCCGCAATCCTCGGCGTCGGCAGTATATGACCAGCCCCAGGGTCAGACTCGGTCCCAGCCTCCACCAAGTTAACCCAATGTGCCGTCAGCGATATATAGTGGCCCTGCCCGGCAGCACTCGTCCACGTGTCCGTGGTCAGGTGGACCTTGTCAGAAACGGCGTTGGTCAGGGCACGGGTGATGTTGTCTGACACGTGCTGGTGCAGGGCTGGGACGGCACATCGGGAAAAGTAGTGGCGGCTGGGGACCGAATACCGAGGGGCGGCCGCCGCCATGAGGTTGCGAAAGGCCTCGGTCTCTACTTGCCTATAGGGCAGCATCTCCAGGCTAAGCAATCTGGAGATGTGCACATTAAGGGCTTGGGCGTGCGGGTGGGTTGCACTATATTTGCGTTTCCGCTCCAGCGTCTGGGGTATGGAGAGCTGAACGCTGGTGGATGCTGTGGAGGATCGTGGAGGCGACGATGGGGTTTTTGTGGCAGGGTCCTGGGCAGGGGGCTGACTATCAGCTGACACAGGGGAAGGAGCAGTGGTGTGCACGGCCGGAGGTGAACGGGCTTGTTGCCACTGAGTGGGGTGTTTAGCATTCATATGCCTGCGCATACTGGTGGTAGTTAAGCTAGTAGTGGTGGAACCCCTGCTGAGCCTGGTTTGGCAAATGTTGCACACCACAGTCCGTCGGTCATCCGGTGTTTCCTTAAAGAACCTCCAGACTTCTGAAGATCTAGCCCTCGCCGCAAGAGCCCTCGCCACGGGAGCTTCACTAGTTGACACATTTGGCGCTGATGCACCAGCTCTGGCCCTGCCTCTCCGTCTGGCCCCACCACTGCCTCTTCCAACCTGTTCTGGTCGAGGACTCTCCTCCGTCTCAGAAGCACTGTGTTCACCCGGCCTCTCAACCCAGCTTGGGTCTGTCACCTCATCATCCTCCGATCCCTCAGTCTGCTCCCCCCTCGGACTTCCTGCCCTGACAACAACTTCCCCACTGTCTGACAACCGTGTCTCCTCATCGTCGGACACCTCTTTACACACTTCCACTACGTCAAGAAGGTCATCATCACCCACAGACTGTGACTGGTGGAAAACCTGGGCATCGGAAAATTGCTCAGCAGCAACCGGACAAGTGGTTTGTGACTGTGGGAAGGGTCCAGAAAACAGTTCCTCAGAGTATGCCGGTTCAAATGCCAAATTTTCCTGGGAGGGGGCAGACTGGGGGGGAGGAGGCTGAGGTGCAGGAGCTGGAGGAGTGGCGATTTCGGTGACATGGGTGGACTGCGTGGAAGACTGACTGGTGGACAAATTGCTCGAAGCATTGTCAGCAATCCACGACATCACCTGTTCGCACTGTTCTGGCCTCAACAGTGCTCTACCACGAGTCCCAGTAACTTCAGACATGAACCTAGGGAGTGTAGCTCTGCGGCGTTCCCCTGCTCCCTCATAAGCAGGTGGTGTCTCACCCCGGCCAGGACCACGGCCTCTGACCCCTGCAGTAGTTGGACGCCCACGTCCCCGCCCTCGTCCTCTACCCCTAGCCCTCGGGTTAAACATTTTTAAAATGAGAGTTATAGCTTTAATTTTTTTTTTACTTTTTTTTGTGTTTTTTTTTTTTTTTTGTGTTTTTGAGTTTTTAAAACCAAACAATGCTATCCTATTGCTATGGCTATTTTCTAGCCAAGTATGAAAGCACACTACTATGCCAGATGAGATGACACCGAGTTATTAAACAAAATAAACGTAAAATAAAAAAGGACAAATGGCAGACTGTGCCTAATTGAAATCCAACCCCTACTAAATTTTCCCACTTCGGTCTTTGCAATGGATATGTGCGTCACTAAGCGCAAAACACAGCGGTCGCAAGTCTCACTACAAATTGCTGACAATTGGCTAGTAGATGCACTGCAGCAAGTACAGCCACCAGCAGATCAACCAGAAATCAAATATATAACGCTACTGTAGGCGTAAGCCGTTTGGATTCTCCTATGGCTATTTTCTAGCCAAGTATGAAAGCACACTACTATGCCAGATGAGATGACGCTGAGTTATTAAACAAAATAAACGTAAAATAAAAAAGGACAAATGGCAGACTGTGCCTAATTGAAATCCAACCCCTACTAAATTTTCCCACTTCGGTCTTTGCAATGGATATGTGCGTCACTAAGCGCAAAACACAGCGGTCGCAAGTCTCACTACAAATTGCTGACAATTGGCTAGTAGATGCACTGCAGCAAGTACAGCCACCAGCAGATCAACCAGAAATCAAATATATAACGCTACTGTAGGCGTAAGCCGTTTGGATTCTCCTATGGCTATTTTCTAGCCAAGTATGAAAGCACACTACTATGCCAGATGAGATGACGCTGAGTTATTAAACAAAATAAACGTAAAATAAAAAAGGACAAATGGCAGACTGTGCCTAATTGAAATCCAACCCCTACTAAATTTTCCCACTTCGGTCTTTGCAATGGATATGTGCGTCACTAAGCGCAAAACACAGCGGTCGCAAGTCTCACTACAAATTGCTGACAATTGGCTAGTAGATGCACTGCAGCAAGTACAGCCACCAGCAGATCAACCAGAAATCAAATATATAACGCTACTGTAGGCGTAAGCCGTTTGGATTCTCCTATGGCTATTTTCTAGCCAAGTATGAAAGCACACTACTATGCCAGATGAGATGACGCTGAGTTATTAAACAAAATAAACGTAAAATAAAAAAGGACAAATGGCAGACTGTGCCTAATTGAAATCCAACCCCTACTAAATTTTCCCACTTCGGTCTTTGCAATGGATATGTGCGTCACTAAGCGCAAAACACAGCGGTCGCAAGTCTCACTACAAATTGCTGACAATTGGCTAGTAGATGCACTGCAGCAAGTACAGCCACCAGCAGATCAACCAGAAATCAAATATATAACGCTACTGTAGGCGTAAGCCGTTTGGATTCTCCTATGGCTATTTTCTAGCCAAGTATGAAAGCACACTACTATGCCAGATGAGATGACGCTGAGTTATTAAACAAAATAAACGTAAAATAAAAAAGGACAAATGGCAGACTGTGCCTAATTGAAATCCAACCCCTACTAAATTTTCCCACTTCGGTCTTTGCAATGGATATGTGCGTCACTAAGCGCAAAACACAGCGGTCGCAAGTCTCACTACAAATTGCTGACAATTGGCTAGTAGATGCACTGCAGCAAGTACAGCCACCAGCAGATCAACCAGAAATCAAATATATAACGCTACTGTAGGCGTAAGCCGTTTGGATTCTCCTATGGCTATTTTCTAGCCAAGTATGAAAGCACACTACTATGCCAGATGAGATGACGCTGAGTTATTAAACAAAATAAACGTAAAATAAAAAAGGACAAATGGCAGACTGTGCCTAATTGAAATCCAACCCCTACTAAATTTTCCCACTTCGGTCTTTGCAATGGATATGTGCGTCACTAAGCGCAAAACACAGCGGTCGCAAGTCTCACTACAAATTGCTGACAATTGGCTAGTAGATGCACTGCAGCAAGTACAGCCACCAGCAGATCAACCAGAAATCAAATATATAACGCTACTGTAGGCGTAAGCCGTTTGGATTCTCCTATGGCTATTTTCTAGCCAAGTATGAAAGCACACTACTATGCCAGATGAGATGACGCTGAGTTATTAAACAAAATAAACGTAAAATAAAAAAGGACAAATGGCAGACTGTGCCTAATTGAAATCCAACCCCTACTAAATTTTCCCACTTCGGTCTTTGCAATGGATATGTGCGTCACTAAGCGCAAAACACAGCGGTCGCAAGTCTCACTACAAATTGCTGACAATTGGCTAGTAGATGCACTGCAGCAAGTACAGCCACCAGCAGATCAACCAGAAATCAAATATATAACGCTACTGTAGGCGTAAGCCGTTTGGATTCTCCTATGGCTATTTTCTAGCCAAGTATGAAAGCACACTACTATGCCAGATGAGATGACGCTGAGTTATTAAACAAAATAAACGTAAAATAAAAAAGGACAAATGGCAGACTGTGCCTAATTGAAATCCAACCCCTACTAAATTTTCCCACTTCGGTCTTTGCAATGGATATGTGCGTCACTAAGCGCAAAACACAGCGGTCGCAAGTCTCACTACAAATTGCTGACAATTGGCTAGTAGATGCACTGCAGCAAGTACAGCCACCAGCAGATCAACCAGAAATCAAATATATAACGCTACTGTAGGCGTAAGCCGTTTGGATTCTCCTATGGCTATTTTCTAGCCAAGTATGAAAGCACACTACTATGCCAGATGAGATGACGCTGAGTTATTAAACAAAATAAACGTAAAATAAAAAAGGACAAATGGCAGACTGTGCCTAATTGAAATCCAACCCCTACTAAATTTTCCCACTTCGGTCTTTGCAATGGATATGTGCGTCACTAAGCGCAAAACACAGCGGTCGCAAGTCTCACTACAAATTGCTGACAATTGGCTAGTAGATGCACTGCAGCAAGTACAGCCACCAGCAGATCAACCAGAAATCAAATATATAACGCTACTGTAGGCGTAAGCCGTTTGGATTCTCCTATGGCTATTTTCTAGCCAAGTATGAAAGCACACTACTATGCCAGATGAGATGACGCTGAGTTATTAAACAAAATAAACGTAAAATAAAAAAGGACAAATGGCAGACTGTGCCTAATTGAAATCCAACCCCTACTAAATTTTCCCACTTCGGTCTTTGCAATGGATATGTGCGTCACTAAGCGCAAAACACAGCGGTCGCAAGTCTCACTACAAATTGCTGACAATTGGCTAGTAGATGCACTGCAGCAAGTACAGCCACCAGCAGATCAACCAGAAATCAAATATATAACGCTACTGTAGGCGTAAGCCGTTTGGATTCTCCTATGGCTATTTTCTAGCCAAGTATGAAAGCACACTACTATGCCAGATGAGATGACGCTGAGTTATTAAACAAAATAAACGTAAAATAAAAAAGGACAAATGGCAGACTGTGCCTAATTGAAATCCAACCCCTACTAAATTTTCCCACTTCGGTCTTTGCAATGGATATGTGCGTCACTAAGCGCAAAACACAGCGGTCGCAAGTCTCACTACAAATTGCTGACAATTGGCTAGTAGATGCACTGCAGCAAGTACAGCCACCAGCAGATCAACCAGAAATCAAATATATAACGCTACTGTAGGCGTAAGCCGTTTGGATTCTCCTATGGCTATTTTCTAGCCAAGTATGAAAGCACACTACTATGCCAGATGAGATGACGCTGAGTTATTAAACAAAATAAACGTAAAATAAAAAAGGACAAATGGCAGACTGTGCCTAATTGAAATCCAACCCCTACTAAATTTTCCCACTTCGGTCTTTGCAATGGATATGTGCGTCACTAAGCGCAAAACACAGCGGTCGCAAGTCTCACTACAAATTGCTGACAATTGGCTAGTAGATGCACTGCAGCAAGTACAGCCACCAGCAGATCAACCAGAAATCAAATATATAACGCTACTGTAGGCGTAAGCCGTTTGGATTCTCCTATGGCTATTTTCTAGCCAAGTATGAAAGCACACTACTATGCCAGATGAGATGACGCTGAGTTATTAAACAAAATAAACGTAAAATAAAAAAGGACAAATGGCAGACTGTGCCTAATTGAAATCCAACCCCTACTAAATTTTCCCACTTCGGTCTTTGCAATGGATATGTGCGTCACTAAGCGCAAAACACAGCGGTCGCAAGTCTCACTACAAATTGCTGACAATTGGCTAGTAGATGCACTGCAGCAAGTACAGCCACCAGCAGATCAACCAGAAATCAAATATATAACGCTACTGTAGGCGTAAGCCGTTTGGATTCTCCTATGGCTATTTTCTAGCCAAGTATGAAAGCACACTACTATGCCAGATGAGATGACGCTGAGTTATTAAACAAAATAAACGTAAAATAAAAAAGGACAAATGGCAGACTGTGCCTAATTGAAATCCAACCCCTACTAAATTTTCCCACTTCGGTCTTTGCAATGGATATGTGCGTCACTAAGCGCAAAACACAGCGGTCGCAAGTCTCACTACAAATTGCTGACAATTGGCTAGTAGATGCACTGCAGCAAGTACAGCCACCAGCAGATCAACCAGAAATCAAATATATAACGCTACTGTAGGCGTAAGCCGTTTGGATTCTCCTATGGCTATTTTCTAGCCAAGTATGAAAGCACACTACTATGCCAGATGAGATGACGCTGAGTTATTAAACAAAATAAACGTAAAATAAAAAAGGACAAATGGCAGACTGTGCCTAATTGAAATCCAACCCCTACTAAATTTTCCCACTTCGGTCTTTGCAATGGATATGTGCGTCACTAAGCGCAAAACACAGCGGTCGCAAGTCTCACTACAAATTGCTCACAATTGGCTAGTAGATGCACTGCAGCAAGTACAGCCACCAGCAGATCAACCAGAAATCAAATATATAACGCTACTGTAGGCGTAAGCCGTTTGGATTCTCCTATGGCTATTTTCAAGCCAAGTATGAAAGCACACTACTATGCCAGATGAGATGACACTGAGTTATTAAACAAAATAAACGTAAAATAAAAAAGGAAAAATGGCAGACTGTGCCTAATTGAAATCCAACCCCTACTAAATTTTCCCACTTTGGTGTTTGAGGTGGATATGTGTGCCACTAAGAGCTAAACACAACGGTAGCAAGTCCCCCTGCTAATTCCTCACAAAATGGTACTAGATGCAAATAATAAAAAAAAAAAGTAGAACGTTATTGTAGCCCTAAGAAGGGCTGTTGGGTTCTTGGAGAATCACTCCTGCCTAACAGTAAGCTAATAGAACACCCTAACGCTTTCCCTGACCAGCAGCAGCTCTCTCCCTAGCGGCATCCAGACACAGAATGATCCGAGCAGCGCGGGAAGCGGCTAGTCTATCCCAGGGTCACCTGATCTGGCCAGCCAACCACTGCTATCGACGTGTAAGGGTACCACGTCATGCTGGGTGGAGTGCAGAGTCTCCTGGCTTGTGATTGGCTCTGTTTCTGTCCGCCAAAAAGCAAAACGGCGGGAGCTGCCATTTTCTCGAGCGGGCGAAGTATTCGTCCGAGCAACGAGCAGTTTCGAGTACGCTAATGCTCGAACGAGCATCAAGCTCGGACGAGCATGTTCGCTCATCTCTACAAATAATATATACACTCGCTGCATATGTGTACTGGAGTAACTGGCCCAACCTTTTTTTCTACAGTAAGCCTCAATCACTGATATCATGAACCTAATGAAAATCTTGCCTACAGGGGAGTGTTTGTGGGCAATCGCTGTAAAAAATTAGACACTTGACAATGGCTGATTTTCATTGATAACGACTACTTGTAACAATACAATAAAATGTCACCCTGCTGCTATCTGTACATTGTATTAACCTGACTATAATAATTCTATAAAATAAGCAATCATGAATTATGCAATTTTGGGGTCACGATATATTAATATCCTACCATGAATCACAAAACCTCATTTTGCAAATGTCTTTGCTGTGAATAAACCATTAAGAGATGGAACACTTTAGTAAAATTAAAGAAATGTAAGAAAACATCTTTGTAGTATATCACAGTATAAAAAAAAACATTACTATGCTGCAGATACCTTTCACCATAAATCTTGAGGCTCTAGATTGGTAAGTCATAAATAAATGCGGCAAATATTTGAATCATAATTGGGTTTCAAGGATATAGTGCACATCCCTTTATCTACTATAGTATCAAGCAGGTTAGAGCACTGGCCTCCACCGGATATGGAGATAATGCCAGATAAATCAATTTAGAGTGTAGAAGACATTCATCAGCAAGAAACTTCCTTTGACTGAACAGCCCAGAAGATCCACTGACCACAACAGGGAGAGTGATGAATTTATGTGTTATTCCATTTTCTTTCATATTTATCATGCAAATTGTGTTTCCGTACTTATATTGTATTAGCAAGGCACACTTGGTTTTCCTTTTTACTTCCAAATACAGAAACTTCTGGTAACATTTCTTAACCGATATATGAAATTCACCATTCAGATATTTTACTGCAACAACTTACATTAAACTGGAACATACTTGTAACAACTTACATAACTGAAACTAGTTTTAATCTCACATAATACAGTTTACCTGACTGTATACCATACGATATGATAGTACTTTATTGACCCCCTGGTGGGAAATAGTTTTGTACATAGTGTTCCAGCAGTTGGTAAATAGAGGAAGGCTTACCATTACAGTTACATACATACACTACTAGAGGTGCGGTCTTACGTGTCGCTATTGTAGTTCCTTAGTTGCAAACAAACTGTTACAGGACAGTACAGGTTAACAAGACCACAATTCAAGTACGGAATACAATATAATTGACAATAACAAATAGACACGAGCTAGACAGACATGATTAGGGGGTTACATGATTACAGTGGAAGTGCTAACAGTGATTGATGATTAAAAGCAAACCAGTATATCTATTCAAGAAGGAACAGATTCCCAACTGTAGATAGCACTGTATCGACTTGGTTAGGTCTCCTCAGTACAACATAGGGAACTGGTCTGGCTGATTAAGAGGCTTAAGACTAGGGTCAGGAAGTAAGAGTTCTCCTTACGGAGACTGCCAATTAAGGCTGCCTTGAGTCTAAGCCAAGACCCCAGAACATGCTTATAACACCTTCATCCCTCCTTCCTTTCCCAGTACAGCTGCCAATTACTGCCCAGGTATTCCCAGATAATTCTTCTCAGTGGCAGTCTGGCACTGGCCCAAAATATTGCAATGACAAGAGTCACTAAGAACCTTGCTAATTTTGCCAAATTTTAAGCCATAAATATCACCTGAGAAGAAAAACCAAGATGTTATTAATTCCTTGTTCCCCCTGCTGAGGGTCCAGGTCCCCTACAGTGCTTACCTGGTGTTTGGTTTTATAAAAGAAGTGATATCACAGCAGTTTACCTGAGTGATACACAGTCATGAGGGGAATGTGTTGAAAACCACAATAAATTTCATTATAATTATAAAGTCAAAGAAATGTATCTGACTAAAACAATTGTAAGAAAAGCTCCTGTTTTCCCATATTGCTGCTTCCAATTCCTTTTTTGAATAATCATTCCAGCACTTTGAACAAATCTCAGGCTTCAGTCCCAGCCAGGTGTATAACATACCCCCCCCCCTCCCCCCCTCCCTTCCATCTCTTTTTCTGACCTCTATACTCCAAGGCTCCCAGTCTGCTTCTCAATTGTTGATTGTTATACCATGTGGTGTACTGAAATGTTTTCATAAGTGATTGTATGTCTGATTCTGTATAATAGTGTATAATAAAGTCTTTCCACTTTTTAAAGAATTTTTCAGAGTCTCTTTCCTTATGTCTCTCTGTGTCTATCTTGTCAGATGCTGTAGAAGCTGTTTCAAGGTGCTAATCATTTCTGCAATGTCAGGAACTGTCAATACCAGCCAATGGCGGAGGATACATTTCTTTGCTACCAGTAATGTTATATATACCAACTTTTTATCTACAATACAAGTCTCTTCCGGTTTCCCATCTATTGGTATGTGGTGGAATAACATAGCCTCTGGGGCCATTATCACCTCTTGTCTCCATACCTTCTTCACTGTAGCCCTAACAGCTTGCCAAAAGGGCTACAGGTGTGGACATGACCAAATGGCATGAAATAAATTTGATCCCTGTAATCCAGTGATTTTCAACCTTTTTTGAGCCGCGGCACACTTTTTATACTTAGAAAATCCTGGGGCACACCACCAACCAAAATAGCACAAAATGTCACTAAAAGAGTCACATTATACATATAGTTAATAATATAGATTCTAAATTTATTCTACTCACTCATTGTGAAACCTGGGCCTATTACGATAAACACAAAAGGGATATCCTGGCAGGAATGGTGGAAAGACACGCACGAAGCTCTTCCTCAACAGTTCTCAGTTTCTCCCTGTTTTTAGTATATGGTGCTGATTATTATGTGGCTCATAGACTGCAAAATAAAGGAGTACAATTAGAAGTACTATGGCCATGAGACCAGAGTACAAGTGCCAGCTCATATACTCAGCATATGAGCTGGTACTTGTAGTACTCCAGCCTCTTGACTATAGTATTTCTCATTTTACATTTCTCATTGTTATATGCAGTATACTGCTGGAGTACTAAAAGTACCAGCTCATATGCTGAGTATTCTGCCAACAGTTCATATACTCAGGCAAAAGCTCATATAGTCAGCATTATTGGTGGGCATTACCTTGGCGGTGGGCAAATGCGAGAGTCTCTCCGCTCTCAGGATGATGCGCCGGCCTTGGTGACGTCATTTTGTCGAGCGAGGTTCAAAGCTTGCGCATGTGTTATTGTACACATCTCCTACATTGTAAGAGGCCGTGACTGTGCATCGCTGCGCATTGCCGGGAAACAAAACAGAGGGGGCACCATAGTTTGGGGAACTTTTCCCGCGGCACACCCGACCATGTGTCGCGGCACACTAGTGTGCCACGGCACACTGGTTGAAAATCACTGCTCTAATCCACATTTTGGGCAGCTCCTTAGTGCGCTGGTGCATCTCTTAGAGCAAAATTAAATGCATATGTTGCTCTATGCATCAGGAGATATTGCATTTCCCTCCACTGTTCATTAATCATTGCCTTCCGCACTTTCTCCCAACTGGCTAGTATCTTGTCAGACAATTCTGTAACATCTATTTCCCTTTCCCATCCCTGAAAACATGTATCTCTCCATCGGCGTAGCATTTGTTCCCTAAGTCTCACATGAATATTGGACAAAGAGTCCTGGCGTTGAGGTGTACCTACTAGAATATTAAATGCGGTAAATCTTTCTGCTTCTGTCAGGTCCCTGACCCTAGCTTTACTGGTCTCCATTATTTGATAAAACTGCAAGTGCTGCGCAATACACAGCCTATATTTGTCCTTAAATTCCTACCAAGTGAGCCACCTGGGTTCAGTCTCATGCATAAGATGCTCAACTTTTGTTATCCCTTTTTGCTCCCACTCCCTAAATAGTCTTTTACCACTGACTTGCCTATATTGCCTAAGCGGTTTCCCATATATTTTCCTAATTGCCTTCCATGCCCCACACTATCCTTTAACAAATAGCTTCTTTTGACCAGAAAGGGGAGTTCCGACCACTTAAGGTGTAGCAGGGCTGCCAAACTAAACTGTCCTGCCAATTCCTGTTCCAGAGTCACATTGGAATGAGTGATTGTCTTATGAAGCCAGTCTCTAATATGCCGGAATTGTGCTGCGAGGTTATAACATCACAAGAGCAGCAATTAGATGCCTGCATTATATCTCGGCAGGGCCATCTTATTGTAAGCAATTCTAGGACGCTTACCTTTTCACAAAAAACGTATGAACGTTGTCTGTAGTCTCTGAAAGTCAGCGTGTCATATTAACAAAGGTAAAGTTTGCAACGGGTATAGCAACCTCCCGAAACTCACCATCTTTAAAAGGTGTGCCCTTCCCAGTAAAGATAGTGGCAAGGCTTCCCAACGCTGTAATTCTCCCTGTATTCTCCGGAGCAGAGGGGCATAGTTCAAGTTATATGTCTGTCACGGGAGCCTGCTTATTTTAATTCTCAGATAAGTGATCTGAGAGTGACACACCTCCACTGCTCGCAACCAACTTTCCCCTGTCATTATCTTGGACGCTTGTGAGCCCAGGGGCAGAAGCTGACTTTTTGATACATTTATTTTGTACCCTAAGAATGAACCAAAGTGGTCCAATGCCTGTAGTACTTTTTGTAGTTGGGTCCTGGGAGACTTTAGAAACAATAACATATCATCTGCAAAGCATGCTAACCGCACCTCTTTCGTTCCTACCTTAATTCCTAAGAAAACCGCCCCTGACTGTAACTACCTGGCTAACAGTTCTAATGTGAGATCAGATAAAAGGGGCGACAGGGGGCACCCTTGCCTTGTACCCTTTTGAAGATCTATTATAGGGGGACAGAAACCCTGATGTGAAAACCCTGGCCTGGGGCTTTTTGTATCCTGCTGCAACATAATTGCGTAAAGCTCCCTCAATTCCAAAACCGTCCAGCACTGCTTCCATCTAGCTCCAGTTGACATTATCGAACGCTTTTTCTGTGTACAGCATCCAAGGTGCTGGACCTTCCTCCGGGTCACCCACCGCCTCTTGGACTGCCAAGACTGTTCTTATATTTGTCGCCTGAGACTGTGGCTTCTATAGATGCTGTTATGTCTGGCGCTAAGAGCTTTGCAACTTCCACTGCTAACATGTGGCATGATATATTAAGTCCTTGTATTACCTCCTCTGTTGCAGCTTTGCTTCTCCTTTCTCTTTCTGCTGGTGTCGGAGGTTGGGAAGAAGCGCGTGTTCTCCTGTTGCTTTTGCTGGGCTCCGGCGCCATTTTGGATGCACTCGGGGAGCGTGGCTGAGCAGATTGCACCTGCTGCGGAGTCCCGATACGAATTAAGAACCTCTCCATACAACGGTGATGATCTCTGCAGGTTAGTTGGGGGCTGTGTCGATCACGGCTCCCGGTATGTCAGCTGGGGACCTCACGATGTGAGCCAGGTACACGGAGCTCTCCTCACTCGCATCTCATCAGGTGCTCACCAGAACCTGAAGTTCATATTATTATTCTTATCTAACCCTGTCAGGGATGTTCCCAAGGTTTTCCACCTTCTGGAGTGCTTTGGGTCTTTTACGGGGTTCAAAGACAATGCTAGAAAATGCAAAATGCTAGATCTCTCTAGAGAAGGCCAAGGGATATACAAAAAAAGACTTGGAAGTGCCTATTAGTATATCCAATTCCTCTATCATGTACCTGGGGATAAAGGTGGGAAGACATCCTGATCTTTATATACTTTAAATTACCCCCCTATACGTAAAATTGCTCTTGAGCTCAAAAGATGGAACAACCTACCACTATCACTGTCGGCCAGATGTCACTTGGTGAAAATGATGTTGTTTCCAAGACTTTTATATGCCGTGCAATCCATTCCGTTGCTTTGGGGACATGTGAACGTAAATGTCGTGAATTTGGCTTTTATATCCTTTATATGGGCAGGTAAAAGGCCATGCATAGCACTACACAAGCTTCAGCTACCTAAGGACCAAGGAGGTATCAACTTGCCGGACGTTAGGAAATATAATGTAGCATGCCTTATGCGCCATGTCTTAGACTGGCTACGAGGTAAGTCATGTTATTCTAACAAGGCTTTGGAATCTGAGTTAGTGGCACCAGCCTCTTTACCAGGCTTATTACATTCTCGTCTGTCAAGCTGACAAGCAGATTTCTCCCCCTGTGGGATCATCCAGAATTTACACAGGGTAGGGACAACCCTGCTTTCAGGATCTGGCAGGAAAAGGGCATTAAGACTGTTACAGGCCTCCTTCACCCTACAGAACCTAGACTCTTAACTTTTCAAGAACTAGTTACTAATCATCAGCTGGGCACAGGACAATATTTGTCAAGTTAAGGGCTTTCTATGGGATAGACGTAGAGACTGGACAAAAGAACGAAAACATACCTTCCTGGACTCGGCTCTTTGTTCCACCCCAGATGCACATTCTATTTTGTTTCGTTTTTTTTTCTATTTGGTACTTAAGGTTTGGGAGAGAGTTAGGAAAGCAGTGATCAGTGAAAAATGGAGGGATGGTTATTTCAGGCTCATACATAAAGTTATTTATGGATTCAATATACCGCCACATCCTGACGCCCCATACAGATTGATAAGGTGTCCAAAATGCCAAAAGCCCTTAACAGATTTATTTCATTGGCTATGGTCATGTCCGGCTTCCCAGGAGTTCTGGTGGCTGGTTACTTCAAGGGTAAAAGACAAACTGAGAATAGATCTGCCCATGGATCCCAGCTTGTTGCTCCTTCACTGTGCTGTGCTGGATTTTTCCCTCTACTGCTTCATGCTTATATCTTAGCAGCTAAATGTTGTATACTTGCCAGATGGTTACAATCAGGTTGAGGATGTATTGCAGCTCATCGGAAGGTACATTCTCTCGGAAAGCATTTTGACAAATGGGGGGGGGGGGGTTAATTTCAGAAATCTACTCGGATGACATTATCAGGGAAATAGTTTCCCCTTACATTACCATGGTGTGGTATCTTCAAAATGACTTAGCTGGTAAATTGGGCAAACTCAAGATTACCTGATGAGCTGGGATCATCCCCTCACCCGGGACTCTTTCTGCGATCTACCTGGAGCTCTGTGGTTGACTGCTTTCTTTATGTGTATAGGGACAACAAGTAGCCACTGACAGTGTGATGGGGTGGGAAGGGAGAGGGGGGGAGTGTGTGGGATTTATGTTATGTATCTGCCCTTCCGTACTGTGATGTACTCACTTTGTTTTTATAAAGATACACCAGTTATAACTGTTATTTCTATTTGTATATGGTAAATTAAGGAAATTAATAAAATATGTTAAAAAAAAAACAAGGAAAAATCACCACAAAACTCCACATATTGGGTATCACCACGTCTGTAACAACCCGTAGAAAAAAATAAAATGAACCCGTAAGTGTATGGGGATTTTGCTGTACATCTATAGGGGTCTGTTACTCACATACAGTTACAGATGCTGTCTAAAGACAGGCCTGGGAGTTTGACATTTAAATAGTTAATATCACCAATGCATTGAAAACCCCATGTGTTTGGCTGGTTTGAAACCATTTTTCATAATTTCTTAAAGTGTAAGCAGCTGTGTTTACATTTTCACAGCTGCTTACACTTGCAGAAATGAAGATAAACAGATTTGCACCCACCAAAGGCATGGTAAACATGTAAAAATACATGGACAGCGTGACCGCACCCTGGCCCTTATGCTTAGGCCACGAGGGTTACCCACTACAATTCTGAATCATGTGGCACCATACTAAAGAAGTGTTCCAGATTTGACAGCTTGATGATGGATTAATTAAAGGGATATGGTAGTGCTATCTGTGTTATTGCACTAAACTTGCTGACTTTCTATAGACAACTAATTAACACAAGTGTATTTTTTTTTGCAAGCAAATTGAATGCATGTGATTAATCCATGAGTGTGAACTTCCACATTCTACATATAACAGCATTTCACTGTTATACCAATTCTACCAAATGTGCATTGGGGCTAAGAATAGACTTTTTTCATTATGATTCAGTGGGCACACAAAGTGACTGTGCTCATTTTCTTTGTACACTGTATAGTTTACCTGCAGAATATCAAGATAAGGATATACCTCTATGAGAGCACATAGAAATGAACTGTCTTTGTAAAACAACCTTAAAAGCCCCTTGCTCATGTATACTAACTATATTGAATAGGAACAATACAGAAACACATGTTCTCACTTCAAAATCTGGGTTATGCTGTTCCACTATTATACCTCTGTGCAATGCATTAAACAATCAATTACTTTGTATTACCTTTTCACCTTGTGTCCTAACACAAACTGAGAATTTCCAGCTATGCTACAAGGGGTATTTTAGTCATAACAGGTTATCCCAGCAGTGGGACTCCCATGGATCAACAAAACAAGGGTCTGTTATATTCCAGATTATTGGAGTAACAAGTCGAGCATGTTTCTGCTTCTCCATTAACTGTCTATGTCAAAGACAGAAGTGGCCGAGTATTGCGCTCGGCTATCTCCGTTATTTGTGGTTATAACTGGCCTCCTCTGTTGTCATCTATAGGGGTTTCACCCATTGGGGTGTGGTTTGGAGTCCAAAATACCCCCTTTAACCAAGGTGGGCTCCAGGTTTCAGTAGGCCCCTGGGCGACAGAACCTCAGACCCTTTGTAGTGAGCTCACGTGGCGGCATTAAAAATTCTGAATCTCTTTCTGTCTCCTGCTCCCTAAAGTATTTCCTATTTTATCATACCAAACAGCCCCCTCATGGTTATTATATATAAAGACCCCCTAGGGATTCCTTATGTACAGCCTGCACTTGCCCGGGAACGCCCATTGCGTTCAGGGGTAAACTTAACTGGCAAGGGCAGATATACGCCTGTTGTCGAATTTATTCATACACTTCAAAAAGGAATAACAGGAATAGCAAAATAATCCAAGAAATAAGCAAATGCGATTAGCGGAAAATAATAATCTTTATTTAAAAGGAATAGCACAATGAAGAGCTCTAAGAAAAGATGTTCCAGAATGGTAATTCTGAAGAAGAAACCCACATTTTAATTATATACTTATATATGCAATAGTGATTACATTACCATTTTCTATACATGCCACTGCTTTTTACTATTACTGTCTTTATGGCTATTATTATTAATGACTTTTCTACAGTACATGTTGAAGGAATCTCCAATTATAGTACAAAGAGACAAATCCCATCAATATCAATCCAATGTGATTCTGTAAAGCTTTAGTAGCATATTATTACTTACAATATAGTTGACAATGAACCTGCAAAGAATTCATGCACTGTGTACTGTGACTATATGCACACGTGAAGTTTCACCCACGCAAAAGGTTATAATTAGTTATCAACAGTTTCTTCATGTCAGTGTAATGAACATATGGTTCTAGGGGCTAAATATAAGATGAAATATAAGTGGTATTAGCATGGGATTTATATAAAAAAATATTCTTAAAAAATGATATATATTTAAGTAAGTTTATTAGTAGCATTTTCTAGAAAAAGACATTAATTGAAGTTCACAGTATTTTTAATATTACATTTTGGGCACCTTATTAGATCCATAGTAGAAAGCCAAGACAGAATTTCCAGGGTTTTTTTTCACGATTTTGCAACCTATACAATGGAACTTATCCCTACCCTACAATGTTTCCAATGTTATTGTGATGTGGAAACCATGTAAACAAAACAAAACAAAGCTCTGCAGCAATATTTATCATGCTCCCTTTAGCCTAAAAGGGATTGATGGCCAACATGTTTTTTTTAAAAAAGCCACCAGTCGGAGGAGTCAGGGAAAAGCTCGATACCAGACTGTATCCTCTCTGAATGCGTTAAACAGTCCCCCACTGGATGCCGATACATTTAAAATCTGTTGCAGGGGAGCCCCTAAGACATAGCTTTTCTTGGGGCCTCAGAAAAGCTAAAAGCAGCCTACCTAGAAGATATAAGCAAACATGTTTTAAAGACATTCAGTTTTCAGAGTTAAAAACTGAAGAAACATGTACCATAAGATGATCCCATAGGCCAACTGTTTGGGGTTGTACTGGACTCCTACATCTCCTTTGCGATTATTCAATCTGTTGCTCACTCTTGCCGCTTGCATTTCTAGAATCCACCCATTTATTACAATTAATACCTTGAAAATGCTAATTGTCACTCTGATTCACTCTCGTCTAGACTACTGTAACTCCCTACTTATTGGTCTTCCACTCTATAAACTCTTGGGTGCCTCCAGTCTGTGCCAGTCACTGCACTAGTTGCCCATCTCTTTTAAAATAATAAAACTCATCCACAAAGCTCTGCACAATGCCGCACCCCCCTACCTCTCCTCCCTCATTTCAATCACCAAACTGCTGCTTTTTGATCTGCCAGTGATCTTAGATTATTCTCAACCTTTATTAGAACCTCTCACTCACGTCTGCAAAGATTCAAACGTGCTCCTAAAACCCTTATCTTTCGGCAAGCCTAAAACACTCCCTAACTGCATGAAATTTTAACTCTCTTGTTACTTACCCAAACTGTGTCCTCCCCACGTATGTTATCCAGCAAACACCATATACCACGCTCTAGACTTTCTGCAGTCCCATTGACCCTTGACTTTGTATATAAGATGCGGCTGATGGCTGGTTCAAACAGAAGCATTTTTTATTTATTAAATTAATTTAACCTGTTCCCTTATAAAGATTCCCTGGACCATTATACAAGCTCTTATACCTCTTGCGTCATCCCTTCATCCTCATAGACTGTAAGCTCTTGTGTCACCCCTTATCCTTATACACTGTAAGCTCTTGTGTCACCCCTTGATCCTTATAGACTGTAAGCTCTTGTGTCACCCCTTGATCCTTATAGACTGTAAGCTCTTGTGTCACCCCTTAATCCTTATAGACTGTAAGCTCTTGTGTCACCTCTTCAACCTTATAGACTGTAAGCTCTTGTGTCACCTCTTCATCCTTATAGACTGTAAGCTCTTGTATTATCCCCTCATCCTTATAGGCTGTAAGCTCTTGTGTCTCACCCTTCATCCTCAGACTGTAAGCTCTTGTGTAACCCCTTCATCCTTATAGACTGTAAGCTCTTGTATCATACCCTCATCCTTATAGACTGTAAGCTCTTGTGTCACCTCTTCATCCTTATAGACTGTAAGCTCTTGTATCTCACCCTTCATCCTCAAACTGTAAGCCCTTGTATCATCACCTCATCCTTATAGACTGTAAGCTCTTGTGTCTCCCCCTTCATCCTTATAGACTGTAAGCTATTGTGTCACCCCTTCATCCTTATAGACTGTAAGCTCTTGTGTCACCCCTTCATCCTTATAGACTGTAAGCTCTAGTGTCAACCCTTCATCCTTATAGACTGTAAGCTCTTGTGTCAACCCTTCATCCTTATAGACGGTAAGCTCTTGTGTCACCCCCTCTTCCTCATAGACTGTAAGCTCTTGTGTCCTCCCCTCATAGACTGTAAGCTCTTGGGAGCAGGGCCCTAACTCTTATTGCTCCATATGACTGTTTGTACTCTGTAATGTAATATTTTATGTGTATATGTCTCCTATGATTCGTAAAACTGCTATGGAATATGATGGCGCTATATAAATAAAGATTATTATTAATATTATTATTTTCAGTCCCTTAATTCTGTTCAAAATTCTCTGCTTCACTGATTTGCTGTTTGCAAGGACAGGATGTAGTAAGAAATGCAATGATATATTGTACATGGGAATACCGCCATCTGGTGGTAGAATTCTGCATTTATTTCTCTATGGTAGATGGTAGTAAACAAGAATAAGAGCGCTTGTTCGGAAGGGTGTGGCTTGCTTCAAATATCTTATACAATGAGAGCAGTAGTAACCCTGCAGCTGCACAGATGCTGGAGATGGTGAAAATCACTTCATAGTCACTGCTACTACCCAGAGATATGGCAGTGGCTATAGAAGCAGAACTGGGCGCATAAATAATCTCATGGAAAATTGGGCTGCACAAACATGGTACCTCTGTTGAACATTTACTAAAGGAATTGGAGAGCTGTTTTTCTTTTTAAGCCTTTAAAGGGAACCTGTCACCAGGAGAGCCATTTTTAGCACTCCCCCAGTCCCCACAGAGCATAGTACATACACTGCCAAAGTGTTTTTGTATTAAAAATTGGTTTTACAGAAAAAAAGATATGTTATATTGTACCTTTCATTAACATCTGCTGTGTGACTAGGCAGTTGCCTTTTGGGAGGGTCTGGAAAGGAGCAGTTCTCCCCCCCCCCCCTCCTCCACCCTTGGGGAACAGCTTCTCCATGTGACCTTTTCAAATATATGAAAACACCCATCACTTGGCTTAGAGACGCCCCCTGCTCCTCTACAGCCAATCCCGAGTGAGGGGAGTTATTCATATATTTGAAAAGGTCACATGTTTCCAAAGCGTGGGGGGGAACTGCTCCTTTCCGGACCCTCCGATTAGGCAACTGCCTAGTCACACAGGAGATGCTAATGAAAGGTACAATATAACATATATTTTTTTCTTTAAAACCTATTTTTTATACAAAAACACTTCGGCAGTGTATGTACTATGCTCCGTGGGGACTGGGGGAGTGCCAAAAATGGGTCTCCTGGTGACAGGTTCCCTTTAATGAACTGTTGTTTTTTTATTTCCATTTTTCACTCCCCACCTTAAAAAATCTATAACTTTTTTATTTTTCATGTAGAGAGCTCTGTGATGGCTTGTTTTCTGCGTAACAAATTGCACTTCATATATATGGTATTCAATATTCCGTGATGTGGACTAGGAAGTGGGACAAAAATTCCAAATTAGGTGAAAATGGTGAAAAAATATATTTGCACCATTTTCTTGTGGGCTTGGATATTACAGCTTTCACTGTGCGCCCCAAATGTCTACTTTATTCTTTGGGTCGGTGCAATCACAAGGATAACAAATTTGTATAGGTTTTATAATGTTTTCATACATTTACAAAAATTAAAACCTCCTGTATAAAAAAATTTTTTGATTTTGCCATCTTCTGGCGTCAATAACTTTTTCATACTTTGGTGTACAGAGCTTTGGGTGGAGTCATTTTTTGCAACTTTTGATGACATTTTTATTGCTTTCAAATTTAGGACTGTACGACCTTTTTATCACTTTTCATTGTATTTTTTTACATTTTTCAAAATGGCAAAAAGTGCCATTTTGGCCTTTGGGCGCTATTTTCCATTACGAGGTCAAACGCAGTGAAAAACAGTTTAATATATTTTGATAGATTCACCATTTTCAGACAATTTTTAATGTGTTTATGATTTTTACTGTTTATTTATATTTATATCAGTTCTAGGGAAAGGGGGGTGATTTGAATTTTTAGGTTTTCTTATTATAATTTTTTTTTACTTTTTTTCAATTTTTCTTTTTACCATTTTACAGAACCCCTAGGATACATTAACCCTAGGTTGTCTGATCGATCCTATCATATACTGCCATACTACAGTATGGCAGTATATGGAGATTTTCCACCTCATTCATTACAATGTGCAAATCGCAAATTGTAATGAATGGGTTAAAACGACAGCAGCCTTGGGTCTTTGGAAGACCTGAGGCTGTCAACTGATCACCTCTCCCCGATGACGTCACAGGGAGCGAGTTAGTCTTTTGAAGCCACTGGCACCTTTGCCGGCAGCAATCAGCGGGCAGTCTTTCTGCAATATGCCCATGAGCCCTCTCCATGCACCCGCACCTAACGCGCTCCGTACTATAACGGGGTTAAAGCTTTAGGACAGTGATGGCAAACCTTTTAGAGACCGAGTGCCCAAACTACAACAAAGACCCGCTTATTTATCGCAAAGTGCCAACACAGAAATTTAATTTGTGATTTATACTCCCTTCTCTGTCACAGTTTTCATTGATACCAGCACTCTGAGGACATCAATAAAGCAGAAAATAGTCCCAGGTACAGCTGTCACTTTAAAATAGCTCTGTGCACAGCAAGTCCTGGGCTGTCTGGGACTGCAGGAAGATACCTGGAGTCATCTCTGGTGATGGCCTGAGTGCCCACAGAAAGGGCTCTGAGTGCCACCTCTGGCACCAGTGCCATAGGTTAGCCATCACTGCTTTAGGAGGACCCATTTAATTGCAAGCAGTCAAATTTTACCCATGCATCTATACACTTACAAATTTAATGGAGGGAATTTACAAAGACTGGGCCCACTGGCGCATCATGCACTAGATATACTATGATGCCCGGGACTCTTTTCATTATACAAACAATATCAATTATTTGCTTAAAGTGAACAGCTCCTTTAAATTGTGATTATCCTGTTGGTAATACCCCTTTAATTATAAATCTCCTTCTGATTTGTGTCTAAATGGAAGAGTCAACAGTCAGAGTAAGAATACCCTTTTATTAAAGGGGTTGTCCGAGTTCTGAAAAAAAACTAAAGGTGGCCGGGAGAGGGCTGCTTAAAAAAATAAAGTCCTACTTACATTCCTCAGCTTAAGCAGCCCTCTCCCGCCCACCTTTAGTTTTTTTCCAGAACTCTCAGACAACCCCTTTAAGAAACAAAAGGAAAATTACATATATGAATGCCCTATGAAGTAATGCATGAGGGGCAGCAGAAAAGTGAAGAAGTCAGGGGATACCTTTTTGAGTATATTTGATGATGAGCTTTCGAGAACACTAGTTCCCTTTGTCAGACATTATGTTAATATTACTATTATTAGACATGACATTATGCATGAAACAGAAAATTCACAGCATTTTATACATACTAGGCAGTGATCATCAAAGGATATAAAAAAAAACTTTAATACAACAGATTGATAAATACAGGGACATCTTATTTAAGACACAATGCATCAGCCAAACCAGTTCCCTACTCTGTACCGAGGAGACCCAACCAGGACAAAACAGTGCTGCCTACAGTTAGGAGTCTGTCCCTTTTGGGATAGATATACTGGTTTGGCTTAATGCAGCATCATGTCATAAGGCCTCTTGTAGGTCATGCTTGATGTCAAGGGAACTGCCTTACAAGGTAGCTAAAAGAGGCGTGGTTTTCCTTATCCCATCCTGGAAAACTGTGCATATTTTCCCAGAATCCCTTAGTGGAGCATCCACGGCAGCCCCAATTGGCAGTCTCCGTAAGGAGAACTCTTACTTCCCGACCCCTTATGACCCCTTACTTCCCGACCCCTAATAAACAGACTAAAAACCTGTGAGGCCTGACTTATCTGCTTGTGGCCTACAGGTCACAGGTAGGGAGTCATGAAGCTGGCATGGATATTAGGACTATTTTGTAAGGTGTTAAATCTCTGCATAAATGTATGCTCCCTTTCTCTCTGTGTCTTGAAATGTCCCATTAAAATAGTAATCTGCAGGGGGCGTGGCCTGAGAGAGCTCCAGGACGGACGCACAAGCCTGAGCTCCGTCTGCTAAATCTCCAGCAAGCGACTTTCAAACCGGCTACCAGCGCTGAAGTGACCCTCCGAACTACCAAACCTCAGCGGAGATGGTCACAAAGAGGAAAACCGGCCGAACGGGACCCAAAAAGCTCTCGGAATTCAAACCGAGAAGAAATACCTGTGATGGCCCTACAGCCACGTGCTCCGGCAGTTCCTCACCATCGGGCGCCGAAAGCAGCGACTCACCGAGAACGGAGACAAATAACCATCAAGGTAATCTTCTATCCCCAAACCAAAGAAATCGCTCCTTCTCAGAAGTGGTCTTGGGACAACTGTCCAACATCACCCCAAGCACACCAGCCGCAACGGGACTAGGATCCAAGATGGCGCCGAACACGAGGCAGACGCTGAGCCAACCCAGCACACCATCATCCAGCCCGGAGAAACAGAGACCTAGACTTTCATCTTCAGAGGTAAATCTATCCTTTACTCCACACTCCTCAATGACAGAAGAGCAAGACCCGTTATCCTCCATAAGCACAACTAAACAAGCTGCATCTGAGGACTTTATCAAAGAAATGCTATTAGCCTTCAGAGGCTCATTACAATCAGACATTGCTCTGTTAGCCCAAAGATTCAGCCAAAACATGGATGAAATAGGAGGAAGAGTGGATAAACTAGAATCTAAAATGGGAGAAATAACAGATTCTCATAACGAGCTTATTGATGCTCATTACATGCTTGAAGATGAAGTATCTGCTATAAAAGACAAAATAGCAGACATAGAAGATAGAAGCAGAAGGAATAATATTAAATTCAGAGGCATTCCTGAGTCAATAGCCCAAACAGAACTTAACAATTATCTAGTAGAACTAATGAAATCTGTGCTACCAAATAGCTCTGTACAAGAATTAATAATAGACAGGGCACATCGTCTCCCAAGACCTAAAGGGTTACCTGAAGAATTACCAAGGGACACCATAGCACGCATTCATTTCTACCACATAAAAGAATCACTGATGAATACAACAAGAAGGATGAAATCCTTACCATCACCATATGAAAAGATCAACCTGTATGCAGATCTATCCCAAGCAACGTTACAGACAAGAAAACTTTTCAATCCAATAACTAATATCTTACGCAATTCCGGCATCTCTTACAAATGGGGTTTCCCCACTAAGCTCCTAATTCACAAAGACGGAATTACCCATGCACTCAGAAAACCTGAAGATGGGATCCCTATGCTTCGTTCCTTTGGCATTGAAATACCTCCGGACCTATCATCAATGAAACAGAAGAATAAAAAACAAGTGGAGAAAGAGTGGATTACCCAGCGCTGAAAGTATAACAAAGAACTCTGGAGAAACAAGAGGAGAAAACTCCAGGAGAACTTTTCCCCCCCAAGAAACAGGCACCTTACCAACCTGCCTGCCAGTTTGCTCATCCTGCATCTGAAATAAGTATAATTATAACTATTGTATTATGATAGTAGTTAACATATATGTTAAATTTTGTTCGTTTCAGTTAAGATTTATGTTACACAGAGAGATGACAAAGATATTCGGCTTATTATGGCACCATGTCACTTAAAATTTTATCTTTAAATACAAGAGGGCTCAATTCCCCTTATAAGAGGTCATCACTATGGAAAGGTGCTTTGTCCTCGCAATCTGAGATTCTATGTCTTCAAGAGACGCACTTTGCAAAGGATAAAGCACCAACTTTCATACATAAAAAATACCCTTATATATACAATGCAAATGCAGCAAAAAAACACGCAGGAGTGTGCATAGCCTTAAAAGATACACTATCATTCAAGGAATTAGAAGTACATTTGGACAGTAGAGGAAGATTTATCATTCTAGTATGTGAAATAAATTCATATACAATCACACTGGTGAACCTTTATGCCCCAAATAAATCTCAAATACACTTTCTAAATAAACTTCATCGCAAAATTCAAAAAATTCAAAAAGGATGCTTAATTATGTGCGGAGACTTTAATCTTATTCCAGACGCATCTCTAGACACTACTGCCCAAAGAACTAGAAACTCTCCGACCCTTAATATTTGGCTACAAAAACAGGGACTATATGACACCTTCAGATGTCTAAATGTTACCTCTAGAGAATATACATACTACTCACCCAGACACAGAACATTTTCGAGAATTGACCTGTTCCTGGTAGAAAGAAATTCACTAACACTGATCAAATCCTCAAACATTCAAACAGCTTCCTGGTCAGACCATTCCCCAATTTTTATGGAGATTAATCTATTCCCCAATGTAGAAAACCAAAAACAATGGAGATGTAACACATTTCTATTAGGTTTACCCTCATATCAAGAGGCAGTCAAGGAAAACATCAAGGAATTTTTCAATATTAATAACGTAGAAAATATCAATCCCCTAGCACTTTGGACCAGCCATAAAATGTATATCAGAGGCATTATGAAAGGGCTAACATCCAAATACTACAAACAAAAAAACTTACAAATAAATAATACCCTCTCATGCATCCAAGTCACCGAAAATTTACTACAAACTTCACCCACACCTCTGCTTCACAAACAACTATTTTCCTATAGACACAAACTCCATACTTTACTAATGGAAAATTATGACAAACAACTATTGTCCTGGAAATTAACACACTATACATCCTACAATAAGCCAAGTAAACTAATGGCAAAAAAAGTTAAAAAAACAATCCCAAAAACAAGAATTCCTTACCTAATCTCGCCTAAGGATTCAAAGACTCGGCTATCCCACCCCAAAGACATCTCCAACGCCTTTAAAGAATACTACGAGAAACTGTATAATCTTAAAGAAGACCCCAACATAAACACACCAGAACCCACACAGATCAACGAATTCCTACAAAAAGTTCACCTCCCAAAACTGACAGACTCCCAACTCACCTCCTTAAACTCTCCCATCACAGAAACAGAATTAAACAACATTATACTACTTACAAAAAAACAAAAAGCCCCAGGCCCTGACGGACTCCCTAGTGAATATTATCAATATTGCAGGGACCAAATTCTTCCCCATATGACGAAAACCTTCAATCAGGCTATGATAGAAGGATTTCTCCCTACGGAAATGCTACAAGCCACAGTAGTAGCCATTCCTAAACCTAACAAAGAACCTAATACACCAGCTAACTTCCGCCCTATATCCCTTTTAAATTGCGACATCAAATTGTATGCCAAACTAATAGCCCAAAGACTTTTAGAAATCCTACCTAAACTTATACATAACGATCAGGTCGGATTCACCAAAGGTAGACAGGCGCCAGACGGAACAAGGCGAATGATAGATCTAATAACAATTATGGAATCGTCTCGAATGCCTTCTCTGCTCCTCACCCTGGATGCAGAGAAGGCATTCGATAGGATCAATTGGGCTTTTGCATTCTCCACTTTAGAAAAATTTGGTTTCACAGGAAAAACACTAACTGCTATCAAAGCTTTATATGGCTCCCCATCAGCTAAAATATTAATAAATGGCTCGCTGTCCAATTCATTTTCTATCACCAATGGAACCCGTCAGGGATGCCCCCTTTCCCCACTTATATTTATTTTAAGCATAGAACCATTTGCAGAGCTTATAAGAACCCATCCTAATATAAAAGGTATCTCAGCAGGCGCAAGACAACATAAAATAGGATTATTTGCTGATGACACAATATTAACTCTCAATAACCCACTAACCTCACTCAGAGAAGTAATGAATATAATTAACACATTTGGAGATATATCACATTACAGAGTTAATGCCAGTAAATCCCTATTGCTAGGATTTAACATCTCACACACATTAAAAGCACAAATCACCCAAGAATTCCCTTTTCGTTGGGAAAAAGAAGCAGTTCCATACCTAGGCATTAAACTTTCAAACCCACTTAAACATCTAGCAAAAATTAATATGTTACACCTAATTCCCTCCCTACAAAAAGACCTAGAAGCCCTAAAGACTACTACACTATCATGGATGGGACGAATATTAATATATAAAATGTTGATTCTACCAAAAATACTATATCATTTTAGAACTATATCAGCCCCTATCCCTAAAATATATATAACCAAACTTCAAAAACAAATGATATCATTTATATGGGGAAACAAAAAACCAAGAGTAGCAGCCAATATCCTATACTCCAATAAACTTAAAGGAGGACTAGGAGTGCCAAACCTACATAGATATAGAACAGTATTCCTGATACAACAAATAAAATCTTGGTGTATCTATACCCCAGCATACAGCTGGCCGTGCATAGAGGAAACTTTAAACAAAAATCGTCCTTTAATTCATCTACTACTAGCCCATACATTATTTCCAAAAATCCCTACACCAAAACCTCCAAGTCTAGCAGCATCTATCCAGGCCTGGAGGACATTATTAGAATTAAATCAACATAAATCTAGTAAACACAACATTCAAATTCCTATCCAGGTTCTGGAATACTTAATCAAAACCTTACACACTAGACCTCTCATGGAAAGAGAGTTAAAATTTGTCAACCAAATATCTCCAGATGGAATTACTATGTCAGTAAAAGATATAATGATCAAGTTCCACATCCCTGAAGAGTTAATGGGCCTTATCGCCCAAATCAGAAGAACAACCATTAACAACCTCATCTATAAACAAACCCAAGGCATACATAACTCTACAAAATTCTTATACGCAACTTTATCAGAAGACTTTACAGCTGAACCCATTAACCCCTTAACGACTTGGCCTTTTTTAGTTTTTTCACTTCCATTTTTCACACCCCACCTTCAAAAATCTATAACTTTTTTATTTTTCGACATAAAGAGCTCTGTTATGGCTTATTTTCTGCGTAACAAATTGCACTTCGTAGTGACGGTATTTAATATTCCATGGCGCGTACTGGGAAGCGGGAAAAAAATTCCAAATGCAGTGAAAATGGTGAAAAAACACATTTGCGACGTTTTCTTGTGGGCTTGGATTTCACAGCTTTCACTCTGCGTCCCAAATGACATGTCTACTTTATTCTTTGGGTTGCTACGATCACAGGGATACCACATTTGTACAGGTTTTATAATGTTTTCATACATTTAAAAAAATTAAAACCTCCTGTACAAAATTTTTTTTTTTGATTTTGCCATCTTCTGGCGCTAATAACTTTTTCATACTTTGGTGTACGAAGCTGTGGGTGGTGTCATTTTTTGCGACTTTTGATGGCGTTTTCATTGCTATCATTGTTAGGACTGTGCTACATTTTGATCACTTTTTATTAATTTTTTTATATTTTCCAAAATGACAAAAAAATGTCATTTTTGACTTTGGACGCTATTTTCCGTTACGGGGTTAAACGCAGTGAAAAACCGTTATAATATTTTGATAGATCAGACATTTTCGGACGCGGTGATACCTAATGTGTTTATGATTTTTACTGTTTATTAATATTAATATCAGTTCTAGGGAAAGGGGGGTGATTTGAATTTTTAGGTTTTTTTAATATAATTTTTTTTTTTTAACTTTTTTTTACTTTTACTTTAACTATTTTTCAGACTCCCTAGGGTACTTTAACCCTAGGTTGTCTGATCGATCCTACCATATACTGCCATACTGCAATATGGCAGTATATGGGGATTTTACTCCTCATTCATTACAATGTGCTGATAGCACATTGTAATGAATAGGTTAAAACGAGACAGCTTCGGGCCTTCGTGAGGCCCGATGCTGTCATGGCAACGGATCACCGCTCCCCGTGACGTCATCGGGGAGCGGAGATCCGCGCCAAGATGGCGGCGCCCATGCGGCGCCATCTTTTTGAAGCCTCCGGCAGCATTATGCAGCAAAGACTTACCGGCTATGTAGAGGGCTCGGCCCGCGAGCCCTCTCCATGCACCGGGACCCGGCGCGCGCCGTACTAGTACGGCGCACGTCGGGAAGGGGTTAAAGGTTCACATCTATTAAAATGGGAACAGGAATTAGGGATGCACTTCCCGTGGAATGAATGGAATGAAGCTTTTATGTGGGCTTCAAAGGCCTCCAAATGTGCAAACCTACGGGAAGTTCACCTGAAAATTCTTTCTAGATGGTATTACACTCCAACTCATTTAGCCAGAATATTCCCAGCTACACCGGATACCTGTTGGAGACAATGCGGACATAAAGGATCTTTAACACACATATTCTGGTCATGCCCAATCATCAAACGATTCTGGAGCGAAACTTTCAATACTATGTCCATATTAACAGAAACAAATATTCTCCCAGATAAAGCATTAGCTCTCCTAGGACTCGGAATTGGGAAAATCCCTACAAAACATAGGAAACTTGTAGGACATATCTTACAAGCTGCCAAATTGCTTCTAGCTAGAGCTTGGAAAAAAAACCAATCTCCATCCATTTCAGAACTACAGGAAATGCTCACCCAACATTGCCATCTAGAAAGAACCCTGGCTCTTAGAAATAGAACAATTAAATCACATTACATAATGTGGGACCCTTGGTACAAGATCACCGATATATAACTGGAGATAACCCAATAAAACATTAATTCTAGCTTCTCTTTACTAAAACCAGCCCGTACTTAAGGATAGAAATGATACATAAAGAATACAGACCGCCAAAAATCTCTCTGAAAGTTATGTTACTATGTTATTATGTTGATGTTATAAAATCTTGATAATAATATCTCGTTATTTACTCTACTGTAAACATTCCAAATGCCTTACATGGAAACAACTGTTATAAGGCTAATATATTTGAAATCGAGTCTATTATGGAAATGTTAAATGTATGTAACTATACAATTTTGACTCAATAAAAAATATTTAAAGAAAAAAATAGTAATCTGCAAATCTTCCATAATATGGTCCTCTCTAGAGAAATGTGCAGCCACTGGGAGATCTTTCCTTTCATTTTTAATATCAAATTGGTGCCAGTTCATGTGCTGATGGAGTCTCTGGCCTGTTTCCCCAACATAAAGGCCTGTGGTTGGACACTGTTATCACATAATAAGGTAGACCATATTAGAGGACCTGCAGGAAAAGGTCCCCTTGATCTTATGTACCTGCTGTGATTGAGGTACAGGTACCTGGTCACCCGTGAGAATGTGCTGGCACGCTGGAACATTCCCTGTGACGTACAGCTATTTGAATTGTTGTCTATGGTACTGAAGATGTAGCTGAAGACCTATATCATCTTTTGTTACTCACTGTTCTGGGATTTTTGACTCATCAACACCACTTTCTAAATTTTGAATGGAGTCAGATAATGATATTTCACTTAGTTCATCATTTGTCTTTCCTTAGTACACTACATGTACACTCACCGGCCACTTTATTAGGTACACCTGTCCAACTGCTCGTTAACACTTAATTTCTAATCAGCCAATCACATGGCGGCAACTCAGTGTATTTAAGCATGTAGACATGGTCAAGACAATCTCCTGCAGTTCAAACCGAGCATCAGTATGGGGAAGAAAAGTTATTTGAGTGCCTTTGAAAGTGGCATGGTTGTTGGTGCCAGAAGGGCTGGTCTGAGTATTTCAGAAACTGCTGATCTACTGGGATTTTCACGCACAACCATCTCTAGGGTTTACAGAGAATGGTCCGAAAAAGAAAAAACATCCAGTGAGCGGCAGTTCTGTGGGCAGAAATGCCTTGTTGATGCCAGAGGTCAGAGGAGAATGGGCAGACTGGTTCGAGCTGATAGAAAGGCAACAGTGACTCAAATCGCCACCCGTTACAACCAAGGTAGGCAGAAGAGCATCTCTGAACGCACAGTATGTCGAACTTTGAGGCAGATGGGCTACAGCAGCAGAAGACCACACCGGGTGCCACTCCTTTCAGCTAAGAACAGGAAACTGAGGCTACAATTTGCACAAGCTCATCGAAATTGGACAGTAGAAGATTGGAAAACGTTGCCTGGTCTGATGAGTCTCGATTTCTGCTGCGACATTCGGATGGTAGGGTCAGAATTTGGCATCAACAACATGAAAGCATGGATCCATCCTGCCTTGTATCAACGGTTCAGGCTGGTGGTGGTGGTGTCATGCTGTGGGGAATATTTTCTTGGCACTCTTTGGGCCCCTTGGTACCAATTGAGCATCGTTGTAACGCCACTGCCTACCTGAGTATTGTTGCTGACCATGTCCATCCCTTTATGACCACAATGTACCCAACATCTGATGGCTACTTTCAGCAGGATAATGCGCCATGTCATAAAGCTGGAATCATCTCAGACTGGTTTCTTGAACATGACAATGAGTTCACTGTACTCAAATAGCCTCCACAATCACCAGATCTCAATCCAATAGAGCATCTTTGGGATGTGGTGGAACGGGAGATTCGCATCATGGATGTGCAGCCGACAAATCTGCGGCAACTGTGTGATGCCATCATGTCAATATGGACCAAAATCTCTGAGGAATGCTTCCAGCACCTTGTTGAATCTATGCCACGAAGAATTGAGGCAGTTCTGAAGGCAAAAGGGGGTCCAACCCGTTACTAGCATGGTGTACCTAATAAAGTGGCCGGTGAGTGTATATACAGATGTATAGGGGACCTGATAGAACCACTTTAAACTCCTGGTGGTCTGGAGTGATACAAGGTTTGTGGTGGTCAAAATTGTAAACCACATCTCCATACAGAGCATGTTTTCTATATTTTGAGCATATTTCTCTACTGAATTACAGCATTTGTGACAGGCTCCCTTCCTCCTAGTATATGGTACAGATCACTCAGGATGTGTTTGACAGATCTTCACTGTAGATGTTTCTCCATTAGAAGATGATAACTCTGTGTGATAGCTTTATTGGAATATGAAAAGCGTATTCTTGGTTGAGGCCACAGGTGCTTTGTATTTCACATCTTTTTCTAAAGTAATTTATGTCAATTTCTCTAGACCAAAAAAACAATCCATTTGAAATCAGATTGCTGCAACTTGGCCAAGTGTCTCGCCTCATGTGCTACAAGCTGAATAGATTTTTAAGAGGATTTCAAGAACAGAAACAGATTTATCATACATACAAATACATATGGAATCACTTGGCGAAGAGGCTATTACAGATCAAAACTTCATTTCTAACCCTTAGTAAACCTACACATTGGGGACATTCATAATTTACTTTCCGCCAGTTTTTTGACAGATTTTTTTCCCCTTACTGCACCTTGTGTGCGATATTTATGAAGTGCCGTCTTTACCCTCTTTAACCTCTTTCTATCTCCCCTCTTTTTATTTCTCTGTTTCCTCTCTGTCTTTTTCTTATTCATTTTCTTGTAGTTATATACAGTAAATGATTATTATCCCAGTTACTCTTTGCTGTATTCTAGGGTTTGTTAGGTCCATAAGGACAACATTTCTACATTTTGATTAATATCTGATCATGTGCCAGGATTGTTGTTTTGTTCTGTTTTGTGTTTATCTGCACTTAGTTTTGTCATATTTGTTTCAAAATAAATCTCATAGTAGTACGAAAAAATGTCCTATTTGTGGCAACCAGTGTTGCAGCTTTGTCTTTGAGGGATTTGATCATTTATTTGATATTAAATATACACCCGCCACCTGAAAGCACATACCGGTCATGTAGCCTTATACTATCAAACATAACCAATGTCTGTTATGAAGAGCTAAAGATCCTGTAGTGGCTCCATCAAGTTCTTCATTCACAACTCTGAAAAGCATGGCAAGAATCCTGCTAAAAGTGGCATATTTAGTGTGGAATACAGAGCCAAAGTGTTCATTATCTCTTCATACTGCTGATTCATTCTACCAACCATTAATGGAATTTTTTATTACACAAAAGCAGGCCAGAGATGTATATCTTGTTAGAAATATAACATTATTAATTTACTCTCAAATTGTGTCTGTGCATTGAATGTAAAATCTGCTGCGCTGTACTTTAACCTCATGAAAAGAATGGCTGGTGGAAGAGTAGCCAATCTATTATCAAAACTTGCAGCGCATTCATTTTTTTTATAAGTCGGTTGTAGATTCTTCAGATATACTACTGTCTGAAAGTCAGTGCTAGTAATAAATGTACCATCTGTCAAAATGTACTTAGAAATATATTCCTTAAAGTATTCCTGTCTGGAATTACTCACTGATGGGAGCTTGAGTTGAAACCAAATGTTGCTTGTCGTAACCAGCACAATAGACATTTACAAATCCATAACAGGATCTGAAAGTTTTGAGTCCCATGTTTATCTATACAGGAAAATCCAGTATAACTATTTTGAAAATGGTAGAATTGCACTAATCACTGCAATATTCTGATTGCATAATAAACAGTTTTATTCAATGAGAATCTCGGAATCGGCTGGCGCATTCCCTTAGGGATTTTCTTGTTGTGTCATTGAACCTAAGGACAACAGTGGACTTTATCCTTTATCCTTTATCCTTCCGATGTAATGGAAATTGAAATCTCCATTTCGTATCCTTTTCACAGAAAACCTATAACAGGTAAGAGGATGATAGTATAAAATCTTTTTTTTTTTTTGCATTTTGTTTTACTAAAGGATGCAAACTTGCAATATACAGCATTAGAGTGATGCCTTAAGTCGGATACCTTAACTCAAATGTCGAGCTAGACGTTGTATAACATTTTGTGAACCATATGGATAGTTCGATGTACGAATTAACAAATATTGCATACAATACCCGCTGTATTATACTGTGTTTGGAAAAAAGGATAAGGGATCAAAATCTGTTTTCAGCATGAAGTCAAAATAGGATTTTTGTGTCCTTAGCTTTTTGCCTATTTGCATTTTCTATGATTGGTGTTACAAAACAAAATTAGGATCATTACCAAGAATGAAAAGGTCATTTAAGGTCCTGTTGAGTGACTGGTTCTTCAAACTGTGACTTGAGCAGAGTAGTGGAAGTAGGGGCCTCCCATCGTCATGATAGCACCAAGCTGTGGCTGAGTAGGTGAAATTCTATGGGGGATTATGATAACCTGAAGCTCATAGATGGTCTAGATATAAAATCTAGATTCCTAATCATACCATGATATTTATTGTATTACCCTTTGTATTATTTTAGATTTATTATAAGTAGCTGCAAAAATAATTTACACTCTTTATCTTGGGTATAGACTTTTCCCACTCTGGCTGAATCCTGAGAATCCTCAGGCTAAATCCTGAGAATCACAGCCATACCTCCTATAGCCGCACACAGGACATGTAATGAGTTGCACTGCCTACAAAGACCCACCATACCTTTGCTTAACTATGATTTGGTTCTGAAGATAATGATATCACTTCTTTTAACAGCTAAGTTATGGATAGCTAAACTTTTTGTGAAACCTATACAGCTGACCATAAATTACGTGTCTTATAGAATTCCTGATGTGTGAAGGACATTTCCAGTCCAGATTAAGATTGTATTCTCTGGCGGATCATAAAACATTATGCTATGTTTAATACTGAGCCATGGCACACTGAATCTCATTTGCAGGAATGTCATGTCAGTAGTTGAATGTAACTTACAAGGAGAAATTGTCAGGACAGAATGCATTAATAGTTTTGGAATTTATCCAAAACGCAGGATTACTCCTCTGAATTCTGTGAAAATATTAACACTCATAATTATTTGGCCCATAGCATTGCTTGACCTTGAATCAGCGGGAAGAGTTTATATGCAAACAACAAGCCTCTGTTTTACTCAAAGGTCGAGAAGACTTTAAGACAAAGACACAAGTGGAATTCTGTGTGTTTTATTGGAAAATGTCTCATTGGAAATTCCTATGGGAGTTGTGATATGATGTCATTATGTACCATCTTTTGTGTCAATCAAAATATATTAAGGTTGTTGTTGGTATTTGATAAAACCAGTTAAGGCACAAAATACTTTGTAATATGTAAAGCTTTATTGGTACCTCAATATCCTAAGGCACCAATAAGTTAAGTCACCTTTGGAACTACTGTGTAAATAAATACAGGAATTACAACTTCTACTATTCCTTCTACTACTAGAATATGACATTGATAAGAACGATGAGGAGTACTAAACCACAGATTAATTAATTTCCTCTTTTAGACAGCTGATCTGATATCTTCTAGTGTCCATTAGTCTGCTTTGGGCAGATGATCACTTAATGTGGAATAATATATAAACATGTAAAGAAGACACAACCTTATGATATGCTTCAGCTAATAGCTGTGACTTTGTTGCCTGGCCGCCGCCTTCTCCTTCCGTTGGTCTTCGGAGGCCCTATCGTACCTGGGGATTCAGATCTCCCCTGACCCTAAAGATCTATACCGACTAAATTCTCCACCCCTTCTCAAGGCAATAATAACAGATTGCGACTCCTGGGGCAAAGGCATCTTTACATGGCTAGGTTGTTGTGCATTCTTTAAAATGAATGTCCTCCCTCATATCCTTTTTCTTTTCCAAGCGCTATCCATTTCTCTTCCATCAGTTTTTTTCCGTGAAATACAAGCTATAAAACACTTGTTCATTTGGGCAGGAGAACCGGCGAGATTAAAAAGGGAGGTCATGTATAGATCCAAAGACAGGGGTGGCCTCGCACTTCCTGATATTAGATCTTACCACAGAGCAGCACACCTCGTGAGGGTGGTAGATTTGTGTCGCCATCCTAAAAGTAAGCTCTGGGTGCCGCTTGAACAGCACTTCTCTTCAGTACCTCTGTCTGCCTCCCATGGCTTGACAAATCTTGGACACAAGGACTGTGTAACCACCCGACCATATGGACCATCCTGAAGGTCTGCCACTCAGATGGGGCCTCTCATTTCCTCTCACTCGGCTATATTCCTGGGACATCCCTACTCTGCTCGGCCTAGGCGACCCCATATTTCGCAATTGGAGGACAGCTGATGCATACAATGTATCCCATTACCGATCTGGCACCTCCTGGAGGTTTTTTCCCAGTGTGACATGGACCTTGGGGGTCCTGGTTTTGAGCCCCTGGTGCTCCTTTGCATTACTTTTGCATTGTTGGAGGTGTGAAACGGCAGAGGACATGTTTCTCCATATCTTTTGGTCATGCCCAATGGTGACCAAAGACGCTGTACAGTCTTCATATGGCCCTTTTCCTCCTTCAGCACTGCAAAATCTGCTTCAAAGTGTACAAGTGTTCACTTCTTCGTTTCCTTTGCATTACAGACCTTCCTGCGAACCCTACCACATCCTCACTCATATGACAAAAATCCTACCCCCTTCCAATCGTTGTGCTCGGGTCCTGCTCCACTAAGACCGGGTCTTTCCATTATTTACAATCCCATACAAAGCCCAGAGAACCAACCCCCTCCTCGATTCATCTCACAGTGGGAACTTGAGCTTCAAGTGATGTTCACACCACAGCAAAGGGAGCAAATCTTTTCCCTAGCTTATAAATTGTCCATCAGTTTCTGCTTCCAAGAAGGTAATTATAAACTGCTATCACGATGGTATCGGGTTCCAACCCAGCTCCATTCTATATTTCTGGAAGCCTATCCGACTTGTTGGAGGTGTGAAACGGCAGAGGACATGTTTCTCCATATCTTTTGGTCATGCCCAATGGTGACCAAAGACGCTGTACAGTCTTCATATGGCCCTTTTCCTCCTTCAGCACTGCAAAATCTGCTTCAAAGTGTACAAGTGTTCACTTCTTCGTTTCCTTGTAATGGCGGCATGTTCATGTATACCACTTTTGTGGCGTCAAACGGATGCTTTCTCTGTGTCCCAATGGCTTTCAAAGTTTAATGACATAATGCACATGGAGGAACTAACTGCCTCGGTGCATGGTACATTCAAGAAATTCCACATGGCCTGGCTCTCCTGGACACTATTCAGGCAGCATACAGATCTCTCTTGACCTCTCTTGGTGATTAGTCTGGCCACCAGAATGGGCACACCTCTACATGGCAGATGCCCCAACTGCGCTGAATACCCCTTTCTTCATCCCTGGGTCCCTCCCCATTTTTTTTCTCCTTCTTTTTTTTCTTTCTACATTTCTCTTTATCTCCCTCCCACCTGCTTTCTTCCTATTCTTCCAATCCCAATACTTGAAAGTCTAACCTGTAACTCTAAAACCAAAGTATGAAAGAATATAAATGACCTTTATTTGATCTATATCACCTAATCACAATTGTACACATAATTAAAAACAACACATGACACACGACACAAGGACAATCACTATGGACTTGAAATATATCTTCAGTATAATCCATTTGAGTTAGTCTTAAATGGCCTCCAATTTGGTATAGAATAAAGGGAACGCAGAAGCAACATAATACATAAATATATTGTTTAAAACCATCACTTACCTGACATGTGGAAAACGGGTTGAAAAATTAGCTGTTCTTTAAAGGAGTTTTCCTTTTTGGGGTTGTCCCATCTGCAGATGTTATCACTAATCCACAGGATAGAGATAGCTTCTTAATCAGTGAGTTTCCGACAGCTAGCACCGCTACCGATCATGAGAAAGGGATTCCCGTTAGGAGAACAGAGATGGCATCCCCACTAATGGGTGGTGCCACAGGCTGAAAATGCACCCTGCCCCTTCATCCCTTTCTATTAGATTGGCCAGAAATATCCAAGAAGACTAAAGGACAGGAAAAGACAGAACAGAAGTATTCCTACTGATCAAAACAGCTGTCTAAAACTTATTAGTCAATTAGTTTGATCATGTGTTTCAGGATTGAAACTATCTGCTAGATATTACATATATGTGGGCACTCTGATGGACATTTTATTAATGGGAACACTCTGCTGGATATTATATTAATATTTTCCCAATTTTTCAAGCTAAAATTAGGTGACTTGGCTCATACTCAGGTCGGCTTATACTCGAGTATATGCATTAATTAATATCAGTATTAATTACAGAAAATTGCAGGCTAGTTTCTAGCTCAGCAATTGGACTGTTAAAACAGATGTGCTGATTGTCAGAAAATTGCAGACTTGTTAAGGTGTCAATATGTGTGTGATAGGGACTTGTATATGGGAAATCAAGTTTTTAATAATTTTCTGCAAATAGAAAGTAAGCTGAGTAGATCGACTAGCAACATATATTGCTTACACATGTCTCATTAAATATCCTACAAGCTATAGGCGTCATTTAAAGGGCTATGGTGTATTCACGCCTCTCCTGTCTGTTTGCGTGTGTTTGTATACATGTATGTTGCTTGAGAAAGGCTTCGGATGAAGCCGAAACGTAGCAGCTTGGGAATAAACACCACTTGAATTATTCCACCATTTTGGAGTGCCGTTCGCTTTTTGTTTTTCTATATTTGTCAGGACAAGGCTGTCCGGTGCAGCGTGCACCCAGCTTTCATTCTATAGCAGTGCTGCTAAAGAAATCCTCTTTGTTTGTATATAGATAGATATGTGTATGTATATATATATATATATATATATATATATATATATATATATATAAATAGATTGGTTTTTGTATGTGTGTATAGATAGGTGTGTGTATTTATGTATGTATGTATGTATGTATGTATGCATACATAGTTGAGTGTGTATATAGGGATGTGTCAGGTTAAGTTCACACCTGCCTTAGCTGGTTTGGTTTACCCTTCTGTTATCAAAAAGTGGAAATAATACAGCAGCAGGCAGCATCTTTTTTTTTACTACTACTAACATAAGTGCAAGCTTTGTATACATGGAAGTCAATGGGGTACGGAAGATTAACGGAAGACTTTCCATTCACCTACCGTTAGTTTCCCAAAACAGAGAGGGTTAACAGTAAACCGATCCAAATGGCATCTATTTTTCATGGATCTGAATAAACTTTAGTCTGGTTATGGCTAAGTCATGCTATACTTTTTAATAGACCAGTCGCGCGGTCTATTATTATAATGGACATATACATTCAGTGGCGTAACAAGACCCTAGTGGGCCCCGATGCAAACTTAGAATTGGGGCCTTCATATACCTAAGCCCATGCTGGCAGTCCTATTCTGCACATTATTCTTTAGATTAAACATATCCCATATACAGTATACACTCCACAGACATTAGCACACATACATTACGTATACATAACACACATAAACACAGCAATGTGTATATTTATATACACACATATGCACGCTACACAAACAAATCAAACATAGACATTACTTACCGTATAAATCAGTCGTACTCCCGAACCTTCTACCTCTTATCTGTCCTGGTCTTCATCTTGGTGATTCCTCACAGAAGACAATTCTTCTCCATCAGTTAAAAAACTTAATAATTTCCCCGGCTGTGACTTATCACTATAGGATTCATCACAAGATGTCTTCAGCTCCATACAGCACATCTCAAAACTGTGCTCCTCTTATACATTATGTCACTGCAATAGAGATGAGCGAACATACTCGTCCGAGCTTGATGCTCGTTCGAGCATTAGCGTACTCGAAACTGCTCGTTGCTCGGACGAGTATTTCGCCAGCTCGAGAAAATGGCATCTCCCGCCGTTGTGATTTTTGGCGGCCAGAAACAGAGCCAATCACAAGCCAGGAGACTCTGCACTCCACCCAGCATGACGTGGTACCCTTACACGTCGATAGCAGTGGTTGGCTGGCCAGATCAGGTGACCCTGGAATAGACTAGCCCCTGCCCGCGCTGCTCGGATCATTCTCTGTCTGGATGCCGCTAGGGAGAGAGCTGCTGCTGGTCAGGGAAAGCGTTAGAGTGTTCTATTAGAATAGTGTTAGGCAGGAGTGATTCTACAAGAACCCAACAGCCCTTCTTAGGGCTACAATAACGTTATATTTTAGGCACAGTCTGCTGATTTATTTTTTTTACGTTTATTTCTTTTTATAACTCAAAGTAATCTGGCAAAGCAGTGTGCTTTCAGTGTAGGCTAGAAAATAGCCATAGGAGAACCCCAACGGCTTATTTAGGCCTACAATAGCGTTATATTTTACTTTTTTTTAGTTTGCTTGTGGCTGGGCTTGCTGCCACTAGTAGTGCAGCTAGTACCATATTGTGAGTAATTTGCAGGGAGTCTTGCGACCGTTGTGTTTAGCTCTTAGTGACACACATATCCACCTCAAACACCAAAGTGGGACAATTTTTTAGGGGTTTGATTTGAATTAGGCACAGTCTTCTGATTTCTTTTTTTTTACCTTTATTTATTTTTATGTGCTGTCAGTGTAGGTTAGAAACTAGCCATAGCAATAGGATAGCATCGTTTTGTTTAAAAAAAAAAAAAAATTAAAGTTCACACTTTAATTTTGAAAATGTATAACCCGAAAGGTAAAGGACGAGGGCGTGGACGTGGGCGTCCAACTACTGCAGGGGTCAGAGGCCGTGGTCCTGGGTGGGGTGAGACACCACCTGCTGATGAGGGAGCAGGGGAACGCCACAGAGCTACACTCCCTAGGTTCATCATGTCTCAAGTTACTGGGACTCGTGGTAGAGCACTGTTGAGGCCAGAACAGTGCGAAGAGGTGATGTTGTGGATTGCGGACAATGCTTCTAGCCATTTGTCCACCAGTCAGTTTTCCACGCAGTCCACCCATGTCACCGAAATCAGCACTCCTCCAGCTCCTCCGCCTCAGCCTCCTTCCCCCCAGTCTGCCCCCTCCCAGCAAAATTTTGCATTTGAACCGGCATACTCTGAGGAACTGTTTTCTGGACCCTTCCCACAGTCACAAACCACTTGTCCGGTTGCTGCTGAGCTATTTTCCGATGCCCAGGTTTTCCACCGGTCGCAGTCTGTGGGTGATGATGACATTATTGACGTAGTGGAAGAAGTGTGTAAAGAGGTGTCGGACGATGAGGAGACATGGTTGTCAGACAGTGGTGAAGTTTTTGTCAGGGCAGGAAGTCCGAGGGGGGAGCAGACTGAGGCATCGGAGGATGATGAGGTGACAGACCCAAGCTGGGTTGATAGGCTGGGTGAACACAGTGCTTCTGACGTTCCCCTCGGAAGCGAGTCCTATAGCAGTCCCAGGCAGTGGTGGGGCCAGACGGAGAGGCAGGGCCAGAGCTGGTGCATCAGCGCCAAATGTTTCCCGTAGTCAAGCTCCCGTGGCGAAGGCTAGATTTTCAGAAGTCTGGAGGTTCTTTAAAGAAACACCGGATGACCGACGGACTGTGGTGTGCAACCTGTGCCAAACCAGGATCAGCAGGGGTTCCACCACTACTAGCTTAACTACCACCAGTATGCGCAGGCATATGAATGCTAAACACCCCACTCAATGGCACCAAGCCCGTTCACCTCCGGCCGGGCACACCACTGCTCCTTCCCCTGTGTCATCTGCTAGTCAGCCCCCTGCCCAGGACCCCGGCCCAAACACCTCCCGTGCGAAAACCCCATCTTCGCCTCCACGATCCTCCACAGCATCCACCAGCGTTCAGCTCTCCATACCCCAGACACTGGAGCGCAAAAGGAAGTATAGTGCAACCCACCCACACGCCCAAGCCCTCAACGTCCACATCTCCAAACTGCTTAGCCTGGAGATGCTGCCCTATAGGCTGGTAGAGACCGAGGCCTTTCGAAACCTCATGGCGGCGGCCGCCCCTCGGTATTCGGTCCCCAGCCGCCACTACTTTTCCCGATGTGTCGGTCCCAGCCCTGCACAAGCACGTGTCAGAGAACATCATCTGTGCCCTGACCAACGCCGCTTCTGACAAGGTCCACCTGACAACGGACACGTGGACAAGTGCTGCCAGGCAGGGCCACTATATACCGCTGACGGCACATTGGGTTAACTTGGTGGAGGCTGGGACCGAGTCTGACCCTGGGGCTGGTCATATACTGCCGACGCCGAGGATTGCGGGGCCTACCTCGGTCCAGGTCTCAAAGGCCTACTATGCCTCCTCCGACCTGTCCTCCACCTCCTCCTCCGAATTACCATCCGTGGGCATGGTGCCATCAGTCGGTAGTTCTAGGCACAGCAGCAGTGCCATCGCTAAGCGACAGCAGGCGGTGCTCAAACTGCTGAGCCTAGGCGATAAAAGGCACACCGCCCAAGAGCTATTACAGGGCATCATGGCGCAGACTGATCTGTGGCTGGCACCGCTGAACCTGAAGCCAGGCATGGTTGTGTGTGACAATTGCCATAACCTGGTGGCGGCTCTGCAACTCGGCAGACTGACACATGTGCCATGCCTGGCCCATGTGTTAAATCTCATAGTTCAGCGTTTCCTCAAGACATACCCCAATCTGTCTGATTTGCTCACAAAGGTGCGCCACATCTGTGCACATTTCAGGAAGTCCAGCACAGATGCTGCCACTCTCAGGGCAGCGCAGCGCCGCCTCCAACTGCCCGCTCACCGACTGTTGTGCGACATGCCCACGAGGTGGAATTCAACATTAACCATGTTATCCAGAGTTTACCAGCAGCGCAGAGCGATTGTAGACTGCCAGATGTCAACTTCCACCAGAACTGGTAGTCAGGTCAGTCAGCTTCCTCAAGTCTACAATGAGGAGTGGATGTCTGATATCTGTCAGGTGCTGAGTAACTTTGAGGAGTCAACACAGATGGTCAGTGGCGATGCCGCCATCATCAGCCTCACCATCCCGCTGCTTGGCCTGTTGAAAAACTCTCTGATCAGCATGAAGTCAGAAGCTTTGCGCTCGTCACAAGAGACGGGGGAAGAAGATTCCCTTGTTGATAGCCAAAGCACCCTTAGGTCTGTTTCTCAGCGCATATCGGAGGATGTGGAGGAGGATGAGGAGGAAGAGGAGGAGAATGTTGGCGAGACAAAAGAGGGGACCATTGTTCAGTCCTTCACTGTTCAGTGTGTATGGGCAGAAGAAGAGGAGTTGGAGGAGGAGGAAATGGACAGTCAGGCCAGTGAGGGGAGTGAATTCTTGCGCGTTGGGACTGTGGCGCATATGGCAGATTTCATGCTAGGCTGCCTATCCCATGACCCTCGCATTCAAAGAATTTATTCCAGCACCGATTACTGGGTATTCACTCTCCTGGACCCACGGTACAAGCTAAATCTTTCCACTCTCATCCCTGGAGAAGAAAGGAGTGTGAGAATGCATGAATACCAGCAGGCCCTGGTGCACAAGCTGAAACAGTATTTCCCTTCTGACAGCGCTAGCGGCAGAGGGCGTACTTGTGCGGGACAAGTAGCGAGAGAGAGTAGGCGAGCAGGCAGCTTGTCCAGCCCTGGCAGGGGTACGCTTTACAAGGCCTTTGCCAGTTTTATGTCACCCTAGCAAGACACTGTCACCTGTCCCCAGTCTCAACAGAGTAGGGCTGATCTTTACAGAAAGATGGTGAGGGAGTAAGTAGCTGACCATACCATCGTCCTAAATGATCCCACAGCTCCCTACAACTGCTGGGTTTCAAAGCTGGACATGTGGCACGAACTGGCGCTGTACGCCTTGTGGCATCATCACCGATAAGCGTACACGCCTGTCGACTGACAGCGCTGACAGGCTGACGCTTATCAAGATGAATAAAGCCTGGATTTCTCATGATTTCCAATCTCCACCAGGTGAAAGAAGCTCAACCTGAATAATGTATGCACTCCTCCTCCTCATTGTCCTCCTTCTCCTCCTCTTTGTACACTAAAGCAGAGGAAACTGGCTATTTTTTGCCAGGGCCAACTGGCTCTAGCTATAGTACTCTATGTATTTAATTTTTCTGGAGGGCCACTTACCCGGTCCTCTGTTTTAAACAATTTTTGGGAGTGCCACATACAGGCACTCAATCTATTTAATTTTTCTGGAGGACCACCTACTTCTCCTCTGGTTTGAAAACTTTTATGGACTGCCACATACAGGCACTATCCAAATTAAATTGTCTCCATAGCAGCCTCCACTCGTCATCTTTTTAGCTGCCTCCACACGTTGTCTCCATTGCTACCTCCACACGTCATCGCCATAGCTGCCTCCAAAAGTCGTCCATATAGCTGCCTCCATACATGGTCCCCTTATCAAACGAGCTGTGTCAGGCAGAATTTTGGGTTGTTTTCATGGCTTCCACATCAAACTTGTTAACTTTGTCGCCACCCTGCTGTGTAATCCACAAAATATACTGGCAAACTTTTATCATTTACCGATATTATTTCAGCGCTTCTTGCGCATCTGTTTACATTCCCCTCACCCGCCATAACCCAAACTCATAAGAACACTACTACACTTGATCTTATACAAAAGGTTCTAAGAAGTGCTGTTTGGGGAGTAGCTGAGAGACAGGGGCTTGGATAGGCGAAAGCTCGCCTGGCAGCGGAGCGCCAGCTCCATCCCAAGATCCAACTAACATAGTTTTAACTGCAGAACCTTTAATCTACTACTACTTCACTGCCTCCATACATGGTCCCCTTATCAAACGAGCTGTGTCAGGCAGAATTTTCAGGTGTTTCACCAGATACATAGTGGAACTCGGCCCATCTGTCGCCGCCATGCTGGAGACCTGAAGTTGCAATCATAGCAGCACAATATGGATGCCCCATACTGTCGCTCTTAATCATGGAACCATTTCCGAAAAAACAATTAAAAATAAAACCACTATGCTATTCCATTATTCCTAGGTGAAATATTCAAACGACCCGGTCTGCTTTGAAAATTATAATTTTTTCAAAGTAAACACTTCTGGCCCCCAGGCCCATTTTGGGTGGGGAGGAGCCGAGAGACAGGGGCTTGGACAGGCGAAAGCTCACCTGGCAGCGGACCGCCAGCTCCATCCCAAGATTAGGCAGCCTCAGAGGCATCCATGCATGCTGCCCCTGCTGTTTCCTGTCCATTTTGCCTCCACGATCCTCCACAGCGTCCACCAATGTCTCCATGTGCAACTTTCAACTCTTTATACCCCTGACGCTGGAGCACAAGAGGATATGCAGCACATCATCCCCTTATCAAACGAGCTGTGTCAGGCAGAATTTTCAGGTGTTTCACCAGATACATAGTGGAACTCGGCCCATCTGTCGCTGCCATGCTGGAGACCTGAAGTTGCAATCATAGCAGCGCAATATGAATGCCCCATACTGTCGCTCTTAATCATGGAAGTCGTCTCCATGGCTGTGTCAGGCTCATCTTTCGGGTGTTTCACCAGATACGTTATGGAACTTGGTCACTATGTCGCCACCATGCTGTGTTATCGACTAAATATACCGTCAACCTTTTGTTCACATAGGAAATCATTTCAGCGCTTCTTGCTCACCTCCTTTGGTGAAGCCTGAGTCCATTTAGGGTATGTCGCCATGACACTCTCTAGCCTGCCACTGCTGCCGCTGCCTCTGCATGCCGTCCCCTATAGTGTCAGGGTCAATTATTGCATGTTTTAGATGCTATCTAGCCTCATTCGGTCACTCTGTCATGGCCATGCTGTTGCCCATAATTTTGGCATAATGGTGCGATTAAGCAGCCTCAGAAGCATCCATGCATGCTGCCCCTGCTGTTTACTGTCCATTTCCGTGGTGTTTCCATCCTTTTCTGAGGTTCCCAGGTGTTTGGCCAAGCTTCCCTGTGCAGAGCCTTGGTCCCCTTGAAAAATGCTCGAGTCTTCCATTGACTTCAATGGGGCTCGTTATTCGAGACAAGCGCTCGAGCATCGGGAAAAGTTTGTTTCGAATAACGAGTACCTGAGCATTTTAGTGCTCGCTCATCTCTACACTGCAATCATCTTTGATGGGCTGTACATATTATGGATTAACTTGCTATAGGTAATATCACATGTACAGAACTGTAAGAAGGATATCAATTCAGATAAATTAAAGCTGTCCAAGAGAAATCAGCAATAAGGTATATCAGCAAAGTGTTTCCATGTAATTTATGGTCATCGGTGACAGCTTCTAACCTCTGCTCTGTGAAGTCACAGGTCTCCGGTGCACAATTCCTTCCCCATTCAGTTTCGTCATACTTGGAGCTGGCTGACCGAGGCAGACTGCAGAGTATACCATACCCAGGTCTGAGCACCCTTACCCCCACAGATAGTAGTGGCAATGAGATGAGACAGTGAGCAGGAGTTAGGACCCAGCACATCACTGTAGCACCAGTGACATGGCAGGACCTTGGTCTCTGGACCTGTCTGTCCTGCAACACCAGAATTGCTCTGTCAGCCGGGTACAGTGCTCCTCCTGGTTCGAGAAAATTCTTCCTGTGAGTATACAGAGGCATTATTGCGATCTCTGCTCTGCTTCCAATGGCAGATGCGGGCCCTAACCAGGGCAGGACCCAGTCGTGGTCGCAGGATTGTTAAGCCCCTGTGTACATTTATCCATTGAAAAGTGCAGCTGTCTGCCGTCAATTCAAAGCACTGACCGCACATAATGGTGCACACATAGTTATGTATCTAGTCTTACAGTATCTTAATATGTATTAGTGAAGGAAAGTTTAAATATGTACATGGTTTTGCTCTCATTTTGAAATATGGGGTAAACAGCCGCCATTAGGTCTCTACAAGTTAAAATATTTCTTTTTATTATTTTATCTTGAAAAATAGCAAAAAAAACTTAAAATTCATAGTAAAACCGCAAAGAGGTTTTCAGGTACTGTTTTAATGTGCTATAAACTACTACTTATATGCTACATGTGAATATTTCCTGAACCTGCTTTCACACATTGGGGGTCATTTACTAAGGGCCCAATTTGCGTTTTCCCGACGTGTTACCCGAATATTTCCGATTTGCGCAGATTTTCCCTGAATTGCCCCGGGATTTTGGCGCCCGTGTGTGCTCCGGATTCTAAAGTGCTGGAGAGCCAGTGACGTCACCGAGCTCTCTGGCACACGCGCCTGAGCAAATAGGTCGTGCTAAGTTGCCCAGGCACACGTGTGCCGGAGAGCTCGATGATGTCCCCGGCTCCCCAGCACTTTAGAATCTGGCGCAAGCACGGGCGCGCGCATGGTGCACCGTGCCCAAGTGCGGTGCGCCGAGTTATAAGTTAAATAATAGGGGCTTTGTTCCCCTAACAAAAATATGCTCTGGCACCAGCTCACCCTGAGCTGGTGCCATGTATATGTGTATAAACCTACCACTTTTAAGTGGTAGGTTTCCTTTAAGGCAAACTGCCATGTATCTCACTATCTATGGCCTCAGCAAGACATTAATCAATAGTCTCAGGCTGCAGTGCCTGCTATTCCTATGTGCAACATCCCCCACTGGGGCCTAGCCTTTTCTTGTGGGCCTGGAGGCAGCCAGGGCTCAGCATACCGGAGTGCTTGCTGGTGCGGCCTTCGGAACACTGTGGTCACGGTGCTTGGAATGAGGACCGGAGGGCTGACCTACAGCCTGGCAGGTCTTCAGCGGGTGGTGTGTGCAAGAAATATGGAGGGAGGAAAGGTGATAGTAAATACAAGCTAGGATGGTTTAAATGGAACTGAGTCCATTTGGTGGAGCTGCAGTTCTGGGCTTAAGTCTCCAGGCTTGCCCTGGGTGCTAGGCAGTAGGCCTGAGACACTAGAAGTTCCTGGGATTAATGGCTGAGCCGTGCTGCTCACTCTGGCTTGACTGCAGACTGACTGAACAGACTGACTAACAACGAACCATAAGGTAAGACAGACTATGTGCTTCCACCCTGCAGGGGGTTTATATAACCCTGGTTATGTGTGTTACAGAAATACCATTGGATAATCACAATTACACAATTAACTGTTGCCAGGCAGTAGCTACAGCTGCAATTACACAATATCCCAGTTATCGA